>NC_092424.1:64849015-65001254 GCF_036169615.1 Heliangelus exortis
TGTAATTTCTAGGTAGGAGCCAGGTATCATTTGTAGTGACACCCCATAAATTTAACACATTCTGAGTTTCCTCCTAAGAAATGCCTCAGTGTCCCTTCAAACCCTAGTGGGTTAGTGGTGACTGGGAGCTTGTCATAGGATTTGTTACACTCCTTCATCTTTGCATTGGCACAAAACCCAAAAGCCCTACCAGCTGCCAGCCAGGAAAAGTCATTGATGCTTTGTTTCTTTGTGTTCTTATTGTTGTTGGTGGTGGTGGGGTTTTTAATTGAAACTTTTTTTTATGAGGAATAACATAGAAGGCTAAGCAATGCCCCTTCTTTCCTTAAAATATGTTTGCTTCCACACTTCTGACCTGTTCTCTGAAAAAGCTGTAACTGAGGCAGATCCAGTAGCTCTGACACCATGGAGTTCAGAAATGTATTTTTTAAGGTGAGTAAAACATTTGTACATCCCTCAGAAAGAGAACTATAAGGAAGGCACCCAACAACTGTAATCTGGACTGAAATGTCTCTCAATCCCTGATGCAACTCTCCTGGTCTCCTGCATGAAATGAGCAAACCCATAGAGGTACCTGAATTTAACTTAGGACACAATTTTATGACAAGGAACGGAGGAGAAAAAAAAAATATATTTTTCTTCATATTTATAAAATTTCTTTGTCTTCTCCAACCATCTCTCCTTCACAGAAACCAATCCTCTATAGACTGTGTGGTGAACTGAACCAGTTAGCTGAAAACTAACTTCTTCTACATTGTTTTTAACCTCATTCAGCTGCCCAAGCAGGTTACAACCTGATGACAGGGATGTTTGTAGAGTCACAGGAAGACAGCATGAAGATAGGAATGAGAAGCAGGAGTACCAGAGCACCTCTTCCAAAAGCAGCATCAATTTATACTCATTTTGGTAGGTCACAAGGTCATGGTTTGATTGCATCCAGCCACTACAACAACACATGTGAGATTTTCTGAAGTTTTCTGTCATGTGCAGATCAAGGTTTGATGTTTTTCCAACAGTTGTCCAGCCTCAACAAAAGCTATTTTTCCTGCTTTGTACTTATAATTAAACTATCTGGCCACAATGATCCCTTTTTGCTTTATAATTGAACATATACTCTGCAGTAAATAATATGCTGAGATCACAGACTTCGGTTTGCAAAATATCAGCAAAAGGATTATAGGGATTTTTGAACATTTTATGCAATTTAATTTGACTTGTTTATTCAGTCAATTCAAACTATTCCAGTATGCTTTGCACACTTTCATAGACTGATTTGCACTCTCATCAAACAGTTTTCATTTTGCACTTCCAGGAGAATAATCAGGGTTATAAATGAGAAATGTTATTGTTTCAATTCCTCGATTGGATGAGCATAGCTTTACTCAGAGGGAGGGTTTAAGTTCAAGGCTGACTAAGAAAGGTAGACTAATTTGATTAGTGACTCTGAAAAAAAAACACCTCCATCACTTACAGTTTACTAGTAGACTTAGACAACCAGAAAGCTCTTGGATTCTGATGGATTAATTGTCTGAATGCAAAGCTTAAATGTGATTTTCTCTCATTAACCTTGACACAAAACAATTATGTGCACATGGGAAGTTGTAAGGTTAAAAAGAGACGGGACTATCTCCTTTGCTTAATTTTCATATGGCACAGTGCTAGAAAAGTATTCTGTGAGCTTGCTTTCCCTGTTGCATCACATCGTATTTCTTTCTCTTTCCTTTAATGCCACACAAGAATAGTGTTCACCAGCTTCCACTTGTGAAAATGACTGCACGGTCATATTCATACTGGACCAATTTATAGTCCTGTGAAACCTTGTTTCCCTGTTGTACCAAGTAGTGCTTAAAACTACAGAAATACAGAGCTTTCATGTGACCATGAGAATTTGAGACTCACCAGGTAACATGCACATGATTATGAGATTGTAACAGCAGAGAGAATTATTTGACTGATTTTTTTAGTTTTTAGAGTGGATGGGCATATCAAACTGGCTCAATATAGCTGACTGGACAGCCACTATTTCAGCAACTATTTTTAAATCAACACCAGCATCAACATCAGCCCTAATTGCAACAAAACATTGGCTTGAAGATCTTTAAAGCAAAATCGATCTTTGGATTCTCACACTGGGATGCATTACATTTGAGAATTGGAATCTCCACAGAAAGCTCCTAAGTGTGTGCAAAAAACATTTTTCTAACCTGTTGTTTCATTAATAAGGAGGGGAGATACAACAGACACCATGCTGTTATGGGTTAGTTTCCTTTTCCCTAATGACAAAAAAATATTTCCTAAAGGAACAAGAATATTAGGAAACAAATTTCTTCAAATTCCAAATAAGAAAAGCCTCAAACAGGATAATCTGTAATGAAGTTGCATTCTGCTTCCCGAAGTTTTAGATACTAGGCCATTAAGTGAACAGAAAAATCAGAAGTAAGTCTATGGCACTTCAAACCTAGCCCCAGTTTTTAAAAGGGTATGGCCAGGCTTATCTTCATCTTTTGAAAAACACACTGAATGGTGAGACCCTTCATTTATTCACAGCATGGGCTGTGCTAATGCAGCCAACAGAGATGAGCGTAGCCAAATTCCCTCTCTCATCATGAGAACAAGTCTTGCAAAGCCAGGAGCTCTGGTGTTTATTGCAAGACAAGTCACCAACTCCTGTGTCATCTGGAGAGTGTGTCCTTTGGGCCGAAGTTAAAATAGAAAGAAGCTTTAAGCCAAATAAAAAATTGCTGGTAGGACAGTGTCCTGTCAGAAATACTGCAGTTACTTGGTAATGAAAACATTTTACAAGAATGTGTCCGATTTGATTATATTTTGGGGGAGAAGTGTCAAAACAAATCATTTATGCCTGCTTGTTTCAATAAGCTGTAACACTGAAGCCTTTTGTTTGGATGGAGCGGAAATGTTATAGCTTTTGTAATTTTAACATTAATATAGCAATATTCAGATACTAGATTAGTAATTTCTACTTTATGGGAAAAGTAGCCATGTTTTTGAACATCATGTTTCAATGCTTATTTAATTCTTTCAAAATTTTACTTTGATGCAGAATTTTAACTCTAGTGCAAATAAGCACTAAGTAATATCATAAGGCAAGTTTCACAAAGCTTGACGGCCATTTTCTATCCAGTCTTTGCATCAGATGGCATTCACAAATAAGCTGCTTAAATATTTACCACTGATAGAGTGCTCTGAGATCCTCAGATGCAAAATGGTGTAAAACAGGAAAGCTGAGCAAATATCCATGTATTGTTTGAAATAACTAAATTACAATAACTCCTAGAACAGTTGCATGCCACCAGAATTGCTCTGCAGGCATTATCTGCAATAGTAAAATCCTATTTTTTTCCATAACTATGTTATGCCTGGCATCTGGATCACTCTTGTAGATGACAGCTGTGTGAAGAAGTAGCATGACTTTGAACAGCCTCCTGCAATGCTCAGCACCATTAGTTTGGAAAAAAACCCTTCCCTTTGGCAATCAGTATGCTTTGTTTTATTGAATTTGTTGTCAAATCACAGGCACATTCTGTGCAGTTTAGGAAGGAGAAGACGTTTTACTACCTGCCAAAGAATGAAATTATTCTTATGACTTTCTACTCTCACTTCATTGTTATTACTATCCTCAGGCATTACTATCCTCAGATGGCAGACAGGGGGAAAAAGCCAGACAGGAGTCTAAAAGAACGCTATTGGAAATAATGAAAGCAAATGATTAAGTGGTAGTCCTCAAATACCAATTTCATTTGTATTCAATAATATATTTATCTATATTAGTTAGTAACAAATTATTAAAAATCCATCTGCTGAGACTGGGAAATCAAAGACTACATACCAATGTCATGGTAATTAGTTTTCTATTGCCATGTGTTAGTAATCCATTAGCATTTAATGTAAAATAATTGTTCAAGCGAAGTCTGGGCTTTTATTGGCTTGAAATAAATAATAATTAAATATCAATTACATTAGTTAATTCTACCCCTAGCATTTTACTGATTCTGGATAACTGCAATTTTGACTAATTCCTTTAGGAATCCATACAGCAATAGGATTTTATTCAATTATTGTCTGCTTTGAAATCCCATCCTTAATTTCATTGTTTTATGTTAAATGAACTGTAGCTGGTGAATTCATTTAGGGGTGCTCGTTTGAAGGTACTTTACGATTCTTGTTTCCCTTGAGATCTCTCTTTTAAAGCAAACACAGATTTTATTTCTTCAGTCTTCCAGTGTCTTACCTACTTTCTCTTTTCTTAACTTTGTTATTACTCCTATGACCTTTCTAGTGTCAGTCTTACATCATATAAAATACTCCAGATGTGTACAAACTAGAACTTCATAGTTCTTCTATTTGTACTCAATCTATTGTTGCCATTCAGGCCCAGCAGGTAACAATCAGGGCTCCCCACTCCCCCACTGTGGGATAAGGAGGAGAAAATCCACCTATAGGGCTGATTAATCAAGACGAGGACAATTATGACACAGGCAAAACAGACTCAACTTGGGAAGAAGAAAAATTAATCTATCAGAACAAGAGAAAGAGAAAACACAATCAGATACGAAAATACCTCACACACACTTCTTCCTGGGCCCAAAGTGATTCCCTGCTGCCTCCCCCTCAGGGCACAGGGAGGGGCAGGGGGGGTTCAGGGTCAGTTCCCCACACGGTGTTTCTGCCGCTCCTTCCTCCTCAGGGGGAGGACTCCTCACATTCTTCCCCCGCTCCAACGCGGGGTCCCTCTCCCGATAGAGTCCTTCAGGAACCCGTGGGACATGAGTCCCTCCCAGAGGTGCAGTCCCTCAGGCACAGACTGATCCCGCCTGGGCTGCACACAGAGTCACGGCTGCTGCGGGAGCAGTCACCTCCTCTGACACGGGGTCCTACACGGCTGCAGATCCACGTCTGACCCTCTCTGTGATCCTGCACAGGCTGCTTCTTCACGTCTGCCCATCTGTGACACTTCAGGGGCTACAAATCCACATTTACCCCACTGTTTCTTCAGGGCCTGCTCTGCCGTGCTCCTCCATGGCTGCAGGGGCACAGCTGCCATCTCACCATGGGCTGCGGGGAAATCTCTGCTTGGGCACCTCCTTCCCCCTCTTTCCTCACCGACCTTGTTATCTCTACTCTGGCAACTGCTGTCACCTCCTCCTCTCCTCTGTTCTACTCGTCTTTGTAGTATCGTTTTCCCCTTCTTGAATATGTTACTCACACAGGTGCATCCAACTTCCCATTGCTGCTTGGCTTGGCTGGAGGTGGGGCTGGAATTGGAGCTGGAGGGGCTTCCAGCATCTGTTCACAGGAGCTACCCCTTTGGCCCCTCCACTACCAAAACCCTGCCACACTAACCTAAAATATCTAATAATAATTAAGCTCCACTTCTCTGTTAGTGAGGCAGATATGTGATGGAATGGTCTGTGCATTAAGAACCTGAAGTTTAGTTTACGTGCATTGCACGAATAGAAGCAGGACAGATTGGAGGGAACTCAAAATAGGCAGACAAAAAACCTTTATCAATTACTTCACGTTCTTTATATATCTTGCAGAAACAGAAAGTCCTTCCTTTCCTTAGGAGATTTAGTGGGTAATCAGGTCCTATTAAAAAGTGCATCTGAAGATGGGCATCCTTCTGGCTCATTGCTAGCTGACTGCATTCTTGCATCTTTTGACTTTCACATACTAGAACATATGCATGACTAAAAAGATGACCTGTATTGCTAGCTTCAAAGAAATGACTGTGTAATTTGTTCAAAAGATACAATTCTGAATACTCCCCTCAAAATTTTACCAAAATAAAACTGAACAGTATTAACTTCCACAGATATAAAATGTTTGGAGGCATGAATCCTGTAGCAATTTGAAATACTGCTTGACAACTCTCTTCTTTTCTGGCTGGAAGAAAAACCCTTTGATTGTGGCCATGCCTGAACACAAAAGTGCCAGAGGTCCACCAGAATCTGTGAAGTGTACTTCCTGCTCCTTTCACTGGAGTGCCCCATAGAGAAAAAGCTCAAAACTTCTGGAGCTAAGGAACCTATTTCAGCTCACCCAGCCTCCTGCTTCACACTAGAAGTGCAGCTAATGCAGTAATGTTTTCTCTGTAGACACTATCATTTCAGCTCCATCACTAGCATAGTGAGGATAGATATTAACTCTTGTAGCATCCTATCTTCAAAAATCTTTTGCAGTGCAGGTTTCAAGATTTCTGCTTTATAGAAAAGCATAACTGCTTGACACTGGCACTTCAGCCACTGCATCAGAAGTTGAAGAAGTCACCAACAGGGTAGAAATTTTAAGTAATCTGATCCCCTGCAGTCAATACTGAGATATATTCCAGTCTTCTTTCAGTGAGACAACAGGAAAACATAAACATCATGCAATTGTTTCCAGGAAAAAAAACCCAAACACTTATACAGGGAATGGCTTTATTCTTATTCTGTTACTGGACACAACTAGTTTACCAAGGCAGAATTTTAAAATAGTAGGAACAAAGGAAAAATAATCACTAAGGAGAGATAGAAGTGTAACAGGACAAATATGCTAAAACTCACCTAAGAGGTTTCCAACAAACCTTCACTTGTTTCATGGCTCATTATTCAGGGTGGTTGGTAGGTTTCACACTGCTCAGCATCACTTAAAAACAATGTTTGGATTTGGATAAAGGCTTCACTTATACATTTATTTCCTTTTGCTACCCAGGCAAACAGGATGCTTCACATAACACGATTACTGAATTTGTATGGATCTGATGGCTTCAGTATACAATACTGCATAATGTTAACCCATTTTCCAACAAAATCTGGCTGCAATAAGCTCTGCTGAACTAGCTGAATGCATTATAAGAGTAAAGGAGTTGACAGCTCTGCTTTAGCATGGTATTGCTCTGCAATGTTTTATATATGCAATAAGAGAGGAAAATGTACTTTGTAATTTTCTCCCTAAAATGTAAAAATCCTAGAGGGAATCTGAAGGAGGTGAAGGGTTCCTTGCTTTAAAGAAATATTTGTAGAACAAAACAGTACTTTCTGGTACAAAGTGAGCTCAAATGAAAGCTTAACCATCTTCCTCCCCATCAATGCAAATTTTAGGATGCCTACTAGGATTTAAGTTTTTGCTGATACTCTTTCAGTGTAAGGAATGAATTTATTTTTCCTCCAGAAAATGCTAAAGTTCTTAATGTCTTTGAAAACATTCTTCATGTCTCTTATGTACTTGAAAATGGTGAAAAGGATTCAAAGTTTATTAAATAGGACATGGAAAATCTAGAGAGGCAAAAAGCTTTGCCCAGATTTCATTTCCTTAGCAGTCTGGGGTACAGAAGAACAGGTCAGAGCTGTGTTCATGTTCTGCTGGACCCTGATAAACAGGTCAGGCCATGTGGTAGTGGAGCCAGACAAACCAGCTCAGCTCTGAGAATCCCAAAGCTGCATTAGCATGGCATGGGGCCTGAGCCTCTGTACTTCATTGAAGTAGAACTGGACATCATGATAAAGCATCCTAATGATGAAGTGACGGTGCAGTGTGTGGACTAGGCTGCTGACCCAGCCATGCAAAGCAGTGGTGCAAAGCTGCATTCTCACCTGCTGGCCCAGCCTGGTGGAACAGTGCTGAAATGATGGTGCTGTGGCTTTCTGGTATACATCGAAGACAAAGAAAGATATTTTTTTTCAGGAGAATCATCTGTCACTGAGGCAAGAATAATTTTTTTTTTCTGTCTGACGGATTTTGGCAACAGATTCTTAAAGCCAGGCAGTGGTAGGCGTGAATTGAGCTGTTGATGAATGGGATAGTTCAATGAAGCCATCACTCCTGAGTGTTCAACCAAGCAGCAGGACATTTCAGTGGATTAAAGGGAATGAAAGATACTCCAAATAAAATAGCTCAATGACACTACGCTTTGCTCTCCTACAAAGAGCAAAGTATGCTTTCATCCCAACTGGAAATTGAAACAGGCGTGGGAGGGAAATTATTCCTAAATGTCACCAAATTTATTGCCACATTTTCTAATTTAAAAAAACAAATTTGTCTAAGAGGATACCTAGTGAGGCACGGCAAATCTATTAGGATAATTAAAATCATGCAGGAAACAAATAGAAACATTTTCAGGAAAATACTAGGGAAAATTATTTCTACTCCTGTTTTTTTTTTTAATCAAAGAGAAGCCAAGAGACTGTAGGTAAAGTGCAGGCAATGTAGAACCATGTAGAGGAAGTATTTATTTACAAGTCACAGGTAGATATCAAATCTATTTGTACAGACTGTCACTGAGATAAAATTTGGATTGACTGTAATAAAGGGCTGGGCATTTGTTACAAATAGTAATTGTATTAGTGAATATTGTCACTAGCAACGATGAGGGATAATCAAACTATGCACATCAGAGCTGATCAAAACATGTCATGTTCAATTGTCAGTGATTTCATGGAAAAAAACTACCATATAAGATCAGAGCTACTATATTTTCCTAGACAGCTGAGGCTTTTGCATGCCAGAAGAACCCAATCCATAATTTCAAAAATAACTCAGCAATTTTAGGTATTCCTTTTTATAAAGACAAATATCTTTTCTCTTCATGCAAGTCCTAACCCTGCCAATGACTTGGTGGTTTTCATGGTGTAAGTAGCTGACCAACCCACCATCCTTAAATGCAAAGATTAATTTCCTTTGAAGCTAAGAGGATTTATAACTGGATTTTTGTTTCATTCTACTGTTATCATGGGCTGATCATAGAGCTCAGTTCAAGATTTGAAAAAATACATATTTGAAGGTTTTCATATGTGCCTAACATCTGTATCATCCCTGCATGCAACTGAGGCCCCAGCATTCAGATACCTTCTTTATGAGCACCTGCTCTGGATGCCTCAGCTTTAGCTTTTGTGCTGGGTTTCTTCAGGTTTTGCTTGCTCCTTCCTCCTCATCCTTGTTCCTTCTTTCCCATCTCTGTTCCTTTCAGTGAGGCTACATTTGGGTAAGCTCATTAAGTCAGTTTCTATTTCCTTATTTTTCTACCAAAAGAGTAAAACCAAGACTGGATCTGACCCAAGTCCACCTGTTTCAACACCCTAATGGTCAGAAAATTCCAAACAAGGTTTGGAGATGCTTCTATTTTTAGCAGGTGTACAGAACGGTCTGTCAAACACCCTGTAGGTTAAAAAAAACAATGTAAATCCTAAATTACTGTATCTTCAAATAGGCCAGTGCTTACTGTTAAGGCTCACAACCCTTTTTTATTCAACAAACAATTCATTTATAGTTTTAGTAGATTCTTAATTCTAACTCACATAATAAATTATTTCTTTTACCAATCTGAATGCACCACATTCAATTGCTTTACTTGGGGTTTGGCTCAGCAGACAGTAACCCTCCCCAGCAGAATATGCCACAGTTCTATGAAAAGAAATTTATTCAAAGTCATTCAAAGATTTAAGTCACAAATCAAATGTATCTAATGCTTTTATGTCCTGGTTACTAGTTTCACTAGCAAGATTAAAAAAAAAAAAAAAAAAAAGAAAAAGAAAAAAAAATAAGTAACAGAGTTAATTTACTGATATTTTAATATTTACACAAGTATATCTGACACCATGAAGAGCAGGATTTATACTCTGTAAGAAAAGATGTAAAATACAGAAAATATTTTGAGATATTAGGTCTCTTGCTTTCAATGCTGTCTTGGGTGTCTAGGTCTGTGCATGCCTAGGAATATCTCTAGTAAACAGTTATATTTGTCACGTTAGTATAGTTATAGAGGAGGGAGTAAACTTACACTCTATAGAGGAGGGAGTAAACTTACACTGTCTTTTTTCCTCATTACTGAGCAGAGCAACCCCATCAGCTCTTTCATTCTTTCATTGCCATTATCGCTTAGTTCCTTTGATAAATTCTAGGTCAGAAGCAGACATTTCCCTGCACAGAGCACAAAGCTGCTTACTTTTGCTTCCTAGCCCAAATCCCCATAAGGAGGAAACAGCAATCCCAAAGAGATGAAAGCCAACCTGAAGTGCATTTGCTCAGCCAGCAAGATAAAAAGTGGAGGGGAGCATGACCTGATCGGTGGTTGGGTTTGCTTTGTTCTCCCTCTCTGAATTACACCAGGTCTCATTTGTCTTATATGTTTCTTTGAACAAAATTTTCTTGGCAGCTGCTGAGAAAACCTTTGGAGTTGCCTTCTCAGTCTTTGGACATGTTTTGGTTTGGTTTGGTTTGGTTTTTCCTTTGGCCTTGGGGAGAGAGGAAGAAGATTTGTGTGGTGGAAAAGGGGAGAATTTTTCCTCTTAAGATTTAAAAAATTTTAAAAGATTTTAAAATCACAGCCCATGTAGATCAATGGATCAACACATATACAACACTCAGCATTTGACCTGCTCAATCAGGACAACTTCAGAACAGGACTAGACACCCAAAAGTCAGCTGTCTAAGGTGAATTAACAACCTGAACCCTAGTAACAGCTTTCTCTGCCAACTGCATAGATAGGCTACATCAACAGGGTCATATCAGAGCATAAAGCCTGAGGCAGGAGAAGGTTCCTTGTAGAGAACAGTCCTGGTCCATTTCCACCCTGTGCAAAACCCTGGGGGCTGAAGCTGGGACTGTGTCAATACAGGGAGCAGTGGGATAGAAGCTGCTTCAGAAACCACAAGGAAAGAAACACATCCACATAACAACCTCCTTGTTCCCAGCCTTTAAGAATGAGCAAGTGTGACCCTCCATGGCTAGCTAACTAAATCCTGATCAGGAGGCAGCAGATTTAGTTTTGCTCACAGCTCTGGGAAGCTGAGCTTGCTGAGGGTACAGCAGGTAACCCAGTCTGCTGTGCATGGACCTGCGTGACTTGCTGCTTCTAACACTCATCTTACCTTGGGTTTCTTCAGGCTTTCAAAGTATCACCCCATTTGTGATCACTTATAAGAGCTTTCCACTTTTATGATAAAGTACTAAAAGATATTACCTCCCCCAATGTGATTTATCTAGCTGCCTTCCCATGTATTTCTAACATACTATTTCTTTTACAGCACTTAATCTCACATAGATTTGCTTCAAAAGAGAGAGTGAGAGCCTAAGGAGTGCTACTGATCTCACAGCATTTTGCACCACTCTGCCAAGGTCCACACAGTGCAGAAGAGCAGTCTCCTGAGGGGCTCACTGCAGACTCACCTCCCATCCACCCCACTGCTCCAGCCCCAACTGCCTGAGCTGCCTGACAGGTGCCCTGGGGCCATCCACATTCAGGATTTCACTTACCACATGCTCCAGAAAGCTGCTGCCAGCCTCATCTGAGCCCATGCCCACACGTTTGCTGCATGAGCAAACCTAGCAAAGCTCTTCCAAGATCACAGAGTGATAGAATGGTTTGGGTTGGAAGAGACCTTACAGATCATCCAGTTCCAACCCCCCTGCCATAACCAGGGACACCTTCCACAAGAGCAAATGGTTGCTCCAAGCCCCATCCAACTTGGCCTTGAACACTTCCAGGGAGGGGGCAGCCACAGCTTCCCCAGGTAACCTGTGCCAGTGTCTCACCATCCTCACAGTGAAGAATTTCTTCCTAATGTCTAGCCTAAATCTACCCTCTTTCAATCTAAAACCATTCCCCCTCATCCTATTGTAACACACCCTTGTAAAAAGTCCCTCCCTAGCTTTCCTGTAAGCCCCTTCAGGTACTGGAAGAACACCATTAAGGTTTCTCTGGAGCCTTTTCTTCTCCTGGCTAACAACCTCAGTTCTCAGCCTGTCTACAGGTGCTGCAGCCCTCTGATCATCTTTGTGTCCCTCCTCTGGACTTGCTCCAACATACCCATGTCCTTCTTACTGCTTCACAAGCAGTTACAATAGCAGCAGCCTGTTCCTGGCAAAGGCAAAGACAGCCCTGTCAACTTTTACTGCTTATAGTGTCAGTGTTTCCCCTGATAAACAAGTCTGAGGATTTGGTGGGATGTCTGAACATGCAGCATTTAATCTCTTTGCTGTTAGGAAGCCAGAGCTTCAGGAAACACCATGAGCCCTTCTTGGCCCTGGGTGGCTGCATAAAGCCTGAGAAGAGGTTGTGTCCTGTTTCCAGCTGGAATGGTTTAGATTTGGATAGAACTAATTCTCCTCTTAGTAGCTAGAATAAAGCTGTATTTTGAGGTTTGGTATGAAAAGAATGGTGATAATTCACTGATATTTTTAGTTGCTGCTATGACATCAAGGAACCCCTGTTTTATTAGTGTGCAGGTGCCCAAGAAGCTGGAGGGAGCATAATTAGAACAATGGACCCAAAATAGCTAGTGGAGTATTCCATATCATGCAACGTCACACTCAGTATATAGATGACAGCTGGCTGGAAAATCTGACTCTTGCCCTTCCAGGACTGCAGCTTCAGGATGGCTCTCCTCCTCCGGGATCACAAGCCAGGAAAAAACTGGGCCTTGGTCAGTGGATGGTGAGCAATGGCCTTGTGCATCACTCATTTCTATATTCTATTATTACTATATTCTACTATTATTTTTACTTTTATTTAAATCAGTATTACCAATATTATTTTGGTTTTTTACAATTATTAACTTGTTTGTAACTCAGCCTTACACCTCCAGTTCTCTCCCCTATTCCTTGTGCAGGGGGAGGATGAGGAAGGGGCTGTGTGGTATTCAGTGCCCTGCTGGGTTAAACCATGACAGTTTGCCAGCCACTAATGCACTGTCCTGACAGGAGAGCAGACAGAATTTCAGAGCCAGCTTAAATCTGAGTGAAAGCAAGAGAGCTCCCCATTTCCACCACTCAATGCATCCTCCTCTCAGAAGGAAAGTGAGCACAAAACTGCAGTCCAACTGCTGTCCATTCCCAGGCATGAACTCAGACTGCTAAAGGAGAGCTTTGGATGAGATGGAGGAGGAATGATACAGAGTGGTTAAGATGGCATGTTTCCATCAGGTTAGGAAATTGAAATACCTACTTGGAAACTTATAAAAATGTCCTTTAGAGGGGAAAAGAAAAATGAGCTTCAGCTGACATACTGCTATAATTTTTAAAATGCCATTTCCTTGTCTATGTCTGCAGCAAGGGAGGCTGAGCTGCCAGAGCTCAGTATCTCTTCAGCAAGGTAGCCTGGCCCAAGCAGAGCACAGTGATAACACAGGGGTTGTGGTGCCAGGAGCCAAATGGCTTTCCCAGAATTGCTGACTCCTCAGATCACTTTTGTTTCTTTCTTCCTTGCAAGAAGCATAAATGCTCCATGTTCAGCCTTTCAAGCATTTCTGTCAGCTGCTCTTTTAAATTACAGGATGACCCTGATGAAGCATGAATTCAATAAAATGTGATTTATCATGTAAATAGCTAAGAACATGAATATTGTTCCCCAATAGTACACTCATTCAGAGAGCCCAGGGATTTGTATCAATATGAAATATCTATTTAAAACAATAGTCTTGAACTCTGACAGCCTATAGCTATAAATATTTGGGATTGTGTGTTCCTTGCTGTATATTAAATCTTGCCCTGACAATGAAGAGAAAGGACTGAGAACAGTATTTCTTTTGAAATGTGTCAGTACAGATGTGCAGGGGAGCCCAGTGCTTGTCAGCTGCCTTGACCATATTGCAGAGATTGGTCCATTGTCTCATCTGGTTTTTTCCCCAAACAGACATTCTTCAGAAGGAACAGCTCTTAGCTTCCAGAAGGGAGGCACAAAGGGTACTGAATTTATCAACTGAATGCATCTTTGCTTTGGCAAGTATTAATTAAACTAACTACACCCTAGAAAATTATAAAGTTAAACTGCAAGGCTTTCTTTTGGCCCCAAAAAACATGGTTAGCATTCAAAATAGGAATTTTGGTTGAAACTAAACAGGATGGAAATCCTGAGTGAAGAAACGACAAGGAAAATCTCTACCTTTGAAGTGGGGATGGTCTCTTGCTGGGGCATATACTTAAGACTTTAGAGTCCTGTCTCCAAGGCCCTACTTTTCTAGGCACAGCTGGCAGTGATACTGAAACACCAAGTATGTGCATGACCTTCCTTTCCCATGAAAATATGTGAAACCTGTCTTGATATAACATTTGAGGCTCAAAAGCTGTAACACAAGTATGGTGTCACTCCAGCCTAGTCACTGCTGAAATGGCTGAGACTGATAATTGAAAAAGTCCAAGCAATGATGCAGAATCCCCCACGGGTTTAGGGGAAAAAATAAAAAAATAAAAAAAGTTGCTATATCTGGATACCAGATTTGTTTTAACTATCTGAGCTCATATGTTGTTTGTTAAGTGGTATTAAGTTTTGGCAGGGAAAGAAGCAGCCTTGGGAACTGTATCTTTTTTAAAGTGTCTTAGATTTACAAGCACATAAAACTAGGGGAAGGGGCATTGCATAAATGAATGTTTATTAAACAGTTTTCTGGAGATGAATACTGAAAAAAAGAATGAGTTTCAAGCACTTGAATGCATCTGTGCTCCTGGTGGGAATCAATGACAGAGCTACAAATAGATTCTAGGCATCTTGCCTCTTTATTACCAGCTCTAACGCTGGACTCATTCATTCCTAACCAAAAATGCTGCTTGAAAGGCTTGTGCTTCAGCGACTCCAAAATTCACTTCTTCCCAAACTACATCAAACTGTGGGATTGCAGTTATTTTATTAAGAGAGAATGTGCTCCTCATGGGTTGAAAGACCAGCAGCTGATTCCATTAGTTATGCAGCTGGCTCCAGAGGATCCACTGATATGAGATGCAGACCAGTTTCCACTCATTTGCAAAGCATTCATTTTTCCTTAAGCTGACCACCAAATTGCAGGATTTGTGATGCTTGCTGGAAAGAGTCAAATCCATTACCACTGAGGCATATACTTGCTATAAAAGCTAAAATTACAGTCTTTATGTTTAAACATCTGGTCACAACCCAGGAGGGATGTACCCCTGCTGGCAATGAAAAAGTAAATCTTAAATAAGTATAAGTTAATTGCCTGTAGTAATATGGAATATTTGTAATCATTTATGTTCGAGCATACGAGTGGGTATTCATTAAGCTGTATTTTGGGGCATTTACAGAGATTATTGAACGTATATACTACCAAAATTCTTAGCTGCAAATTTGAGAAAATGTGCCTTGCACACTAGCACTGTCATTTTCTCCCACTCAGTGTCACTGAATCAAGGGCCTAGATAATAAATCCACAGATGAACATGACAGGAGGAGACACACACTTTGAGCTGATATATGTGTTTCTATTAATCTGAGCACACGCTCTGCACCTACCCATGCTAATGGGTTACTTACTACCTTGCCCTTTTCCAGCACACTAAGACACACGGGGGCTTAAGACCTGACCTGTCCCCTTTTTCTCTCCTCTGGAAATTTTAATTCATAACTCAGCAGGGAAAAAAGGGAAGAAAGCAAGAAAGGAAATAGGGAAGAAGAGGGGAAGGGGGAGAGGAGAGGAAGGGAAGGGGACTGAAAGAAAGAGAACATTCCAGGATTTTTGTTCAGATTTCTGCTTTCTTCTTGTACCTCCTTTGTCCCTGGACACTTGTACCCTGTTTCCATTTGCAGAAAAGTGCAAATGAGAACTTACATTCAAACAGGATCAGAGGTTACTTCATACTACGGTAAAGCCTGGGATTTCAGAAATTATAGTTTGCCCATGTTTTTATTTACCACAGTATCACTGACTGATATATATTAATTACTAACCCTTTGCAAGTTTCCACTCCCTAACCAGCAACTGGAATGGAATGGAATCAAACCATCTTGTTGCCAAACTTGTTAAAGAAACAGAACATCCTAGGCATCAGTGGAGAAAGTATTAGAAGTTCAAGTCATATATGATGATGCAAACTCAAATAGCAACCAAAACCCTAGAAATACCCAACTCTGCTCTGAATCAGTTACAATGCTTTGTACATATTTCTGAAAAAGGCCTGCAGAAAGATGTAAGCTTTGAAGAAGATGGAAGCCTTGAACTGAAGTTTAAGATCCTGGACAAAGCAGGAGAAGATTTCTAATGACAGCTGTGTTCCCAGCACTTTGCTCTTTTTGCCCTCTGTAGCTTGGAGGATTCTCTAGCTTGAATGCCTCCATCCATGATAATTTGTAGTAAGATTTACACAAAGGAAAACAGTGTTTAATGGATGCCAAAGCAATTACACCTATATAAATGAAGAAGAATACTTAACCATTTTTAAGAGAGAGAAAGAGAGATTTTTGAAAGTGTCACACACACACAGAATGCCGTCATGGCAGAAGTGGGTTACAAGCTGCAACAAGCCGGTTACAAAAACTATTTTGTATCTTAACACTTGCAATTCTCAAGCAAATGGAGACAATATGGATCCAAGGGGAAGGTTCTTACAGACGATGGTCTTTCAAAGACAATGGCAAATAGAAGCAGAATGCTTCAAGAAAGGAATGTGAACAAAAATGGTTTTTGGCTTCTAAAATGCAGAAACATTCCCTCAGATTACAGCTATGTAACCGTATAGGATATCTATATGCACCATAATGTTTAGTATCATTGAATAACATTGGGTCACAGCCACACACGAATCTTGGAAAACCAAGGGTAATTTACCATGCATGTTTGTCATACTATAAAATAAATGCAAGAGCAACCCCCCAGAGTAGTCCTACACTGCCAAGCTCACTTGATGTAATCTGCTCAGTGTCTCTTCTGAGACAATTCAAGCCTTTCCTACACGCTTCCACAAGGTTAAAACCAGTAGAAAGTCAGTAAAAACACAAAACCAGTAAATTCAAGACATTATTTCTTACTAGTCTAATAATTTCCCATTGTGCTTTATAAGGTTTAAAACATGCGAGCACTTTAGAGACTCGAATAGAAAGATGGTTCTAAGGAGCAATAAACCCTATTAATTGCCAATCAGCCTTTTACAGTGCAATTCTGTTCCCCTTGAAATATATACCAGCAGAGAAAAGGAGAAGACAAAACAAAGAAATCCATCAGTCCTTTGTGAGCAAAGCACTGCAGACAGCCTCAATGCCAATAATACTTACCTGTCACCAAGTTCAGTCACCATACTCACATGTGATGTTCACATCAACAGAAGAAATTTTGAAAGTTGAGGAGAAAGCCCCCAGGGCAGGGTTTCATCATTTCTTGGAGATATCTTTGGTGCTGCCCACAATTTCTGTCTGTCAAAAAATTAAAATTCCCAGGAGAAATGCAAAAATCATAGGTGCCAAATTCTCCTCTCTGATCAAAAAGCCTTATGGATTCTCTTGATGTGCTTTATGTCAGGGAAAAGAGCGAGGGAGAACAGCACGTCTGGAGTGCCATAAATTAGATAAAAGTATAAACTTAAACCATCAGTGCATTTGGTAAACATATTGCCCTAAATTTAGACTCAAAATAAAGAATTCATCTTCCACGCAATCACATCAAGTCATATGGTAGAAGGAGAGATAACAGCACTGCACTACATCTAATTTAAGGTTCCTACTTGCTGGGACACTGAGTATATTTAATCCGCAAGCCAAATAATTCACCTGTGAATAACAGAATGTTGACACGATATAGATTTAATTTTCAAAAAGGATGCAGAGCAAAAGAAAAGTCACTTGGGCCAGAACTGCACTTACAGCTGTGCAGTATATTAATTTTTCTGGAATTATGTGTGCTAATACACACAGAGTGTTGCCATCATTGGTCCCATAACCAATAACTGTAACACAATAAAATTGGACATATTGAGTTTATCCAACTGTTCTGCAAAGACTAAACAGTCTTATCACATGCCACAGAAAAGACAAGGTCACCTGGGTCTTTCCAGTCTCTGGGTAAAGGCAAGCAACTATCTACCTATAAAAAGACCTAATCCAAACCTGACTTTCAGCATACCTTTATACTTCATTTTTTTAAAAAATGAAAATAAAATTCCACAAAAATCACTGTGATTATTTTTCCCACAGGCTGGCTGACTTAGGCTGTTTTCAGTTCCTAGAACCATCCTCCTTTCTGGTTTGCAATCATGCACCACCTGGCTAGCAATTATTAGAACTGTATATATGAAGCTAACATTAGGGAACCATTTAGCATAATCTATAATCCTCTAAGATAACTCATCAAGAGTTGACTAGGCCCTGACCATAAAGACCATTACTCCTTCACAGAACAGAAAGGAGACCTCTTTAGGAACACAGTTTGAGAACTACTCTAGTACTGAACTCATTTTCTCAAGGACAATAAGTTATAATTTCCCTTATAAAGCAGCAGACATGTAAAAGAATCTGCCATGGACTTTCAACATATTGCTTGAACTATACAGATACTCAGATCCATAAATATGAGATTAGACATCTCTCTATCTAATTAGAGTCAATAAGACAATGGTACTTCTAAGTTTAAAAAGTGAGACAATAGTTTGAAAAACTGCTCTAAACCCAGGCTTCTATTGTTTTACAATAACTCAATTTCAAATATGTTCTTGCAGTAGAGACAGATTCTTTGCCCTCTCCAATTGATCTAAGAATCCAAACAATGAATTGTTTTTAGGCCATCAATCCATGCCTGGAAAACAAATCAAACAAAGGTAATGCAACAAATAGAAAAGAATTAGGCATGTTTTCTGTGTCTGCTCTGTTTTCACAAGGCTGATGTGAATAACCCTGTCCACCCAAAACACTTAAGCTGAGAGTGGTCAAGCTGTGCACAGCCCAGCCAGGTAACAGAGCAGGATTTGAATGCAACAGATCTTGAAAAGGAGATATATTTCACAGAGAGAAAAAATAAACAAATAAACCACAAAAATTAAATTTACCAGTCTAAAGTTATATATTATGTTTTGACAAACGCTCATTTCAGATCTGCTCCAACTATATCTGGGAATAGCCAGGGTTTTCTGAAATCTCCATTATATTTCTGTTCACTACATATACTTAAAACTTAGACCAAATATCTTCAGCTTCTAATTATGGAGTCAAATGACTAATTTAAAACACATAATTCTGAGATTTTTGGCTTGAACCCACAGAAGCACTTGAATCTCTGCTTCTTCCACTTCCGTGCCTCATAAAACTACTTAGTTTGAATGTGTTTGAGGTCAGCTTCCCAAGTGAAGCATTAACAAGCTGCAAGATGGGCAATACGAGCAGATACAGCTTTTTCTGAGCTGAGGCCAAATTACTTTTTCCGTTGCCTGTCTGAAAGTTGTCAGTACTGTTGCCTGAATCAACATAAGTCCAGTGGCTTATCTGTAAATCAATACAGAATACTGTAAGTCCTTTAATATCTGATACAAGTTCAGATGAATTTTCTGAATGCATCTGTGTGCAGCCTTTTATGAAGCATCTCCTTAGAGGACATTTCTGAAATCCCACTAGATCTCAGCAAATCAATTCCAAGATACCTATGTGACTTAAGGGTAACATACAGGGACATGAAAAAAATACTCTTAGTTATAGTATTTAGGTGAAGTTTAATGCAGAGAGAATGGCTGGCAGTTTAAAGAAAGCTGAAGGATCAGCTGCAAAAGGACTGGTATGTGCCTGCAGTACTATAAGAAGCAGCTTAAACCTGCCAGCCAGACAATAGAGTGAAACCCAGTGCATGCTGACTAACAAAGATGCCTGCTGTGAAGGGATAGTATTAACTGAAGAAAGCTTATTACACAGGTATATTTTACTTCAGAATGATAAAAGACCCTTGCTGCCCTGTTAGAATAAAAAAATTAAAAATAATTTTAAAAATCTGCCAGGAAAAGAGCCCCAATTCCCTAAGGAGACTGATAGTTTTCCAAAAGAAAGCACATTCTCTTTCTATACAGTCATTTCAGATCAGAAATTTTCCCAGTGCTGGAAAGGAACAGGGGATGAAAAACTCAGCAGGTCTCATTTCTTTGCATCAGTACTCTTTACATAGTCTCTTCAAGCCCACACGTCTAATAGGTTCATTACATACACCATGCTATAGAATGACTTCAGGTAGCAGCACGGGTATATTTTTAATATGTTGCATAAATACGTGTCAAGCTTAACCACAATTCATCTACTGCAAGAATGTACACATTAAAATGTTCTGTGGCAAATGAAGCTCTCCATTAATCTAGCCAACTTTTTCAAGCCTTCTGAAACTCTGAAGTACACCATCTCAGACCTTTTGGGGGCTTTCTCTTTGTTTCCCCCCCACTTGACTATCAGGAGCTCAGCTGCCATTGCAGACACCATCATTTTGGTGTGCCTGTACATTCACATGTGGTGCTCATCCTTATGCACAGATTGGTCTGGAGAGGAGTCATACCTAAGATTCAGGACTTCCCTAGCAGATAGCCAAAGATAAATGCACTGCCTAAGTATGGTCATGGTATATATATATTGTGTGATAATGCAGTAAAGCACCCTGCACTGACAGGGAATGGGCTGCAGCACCGAATAGTTTTTTTTTTCCCATTACCCTCAGCTACATAAGAGGAGCACAACATATCTGAAATAGTTTAGCCACCCCTGTAGCAGTTACTTCTCTTTTTCTTTTTATCCCCAAGGAAAATGCTGGATTTTCCTGGTTCTTAGGCTAAATCCCTGAAGGGGTACTTTGAAGAAAATCTTGATTGGATCAAGTTTGCTGCAATATTTAACTTATTTGAATCTAAGAAGATGATTAGATAAGAGTTCTTCAGCTCAGCAGAAAAGCTGCAGGAGGAAGTTGAGCTGCATTAAGCACTTATAGTCACATTGTCCTTCTGTATTCTCTATCAATAACCACTTCTGACCATAATCTGCCTTTGTACATAGTACTTACTATACTTAAAGTTGTACTTTACATGGTGAAATCCCAACCAAATGGAAAGCATTAATTTTTAAAGAGATACCCATAAGAGATGCCAAATCACAAGACTGGTTAACAAAAAATTTGAAGGCCTTATGCTTTTAGAGTGCCTTTTTTTTTTTCTTTTGGAAAACAAAAACAAAAGCAAATGCTGAAAAACCTGTCAAAAGACCATCTGAAGGCCAAAATGCTTCACATGCTCATGAGTGTGTAATGATCTTTCTTCCCGTGGACTTGAGCTTGAATCCTGAAGCTTCAACACTCTGCATGTAGTGCCTTTTTTTCACCCTTATTTTTTAAAAATAGTGATAGCTGCAGGCAAGGTTTGTTTTCCCTCAGTCATTTGCTTCCGCTGTGTCACATGTCATGGTTGGCTTCTTTAATGGAGTGTCTGCAGATGAGGATATAAAAATCATCAGCTGCTGTCAGCAGATGGTAGGTACTGCTAGGACACTGTTCCACTACCTTCTTCTCTTTAATTAAAATTCTAAATAAATCATGAGGTTTTGAAAACACAAGCCTATAGTACTTGTGTAACATGAAAGCTGTGCTGAAAGCTGGCAGTCTCGATGCAGCTCTTCAGCCACTTATTTCTCCCATGTTTTTGTTTGGTTTTGTTTTCTGTTGTTGCTGTTGGTTTTTTTATTTATTTACTGGCCTTCACACAAAATCCCCATATGCATTTCTTCAATGCTTAAAAATCGTTATTGTTGAAGATCAATACGAAGAAAACATCTGTGGCTCCTCTGGTACACAAAAAGATTTATTCTGCATTTGTTTTGTTTTTTACAACAAATGCAACTAAAATCCCATGTAAAGAGTAAAGGAAATATCCTGTATTTGGTTGCCTATTGATTTTTCATTATATTCTTGTGAAACATAGATGTGGGAGCATTAAATACGCACAGCAGAAGAATATTTATGTGCCATAAAACCTGAATAAATTGAATCTTTTGCTCTTTGTTTCTATGGGAACAGGTTCTACTGAATAAACACTTTTGGAATACTTTTTTTTATTTCTAATTACATTAATTATAATGCAATATCTCACATTAAAATAATTTCAGTTGTAATGATAATCTTTAATACCGATGAAAGTTTAAAAAATAGGCCAGTTGAGCTTAACGTAGTTTATACTGCCTGTAATTTTTAGTTTCCATTGATATCAGAGTTAATTATTGAATCTTAATGGAGTGATGGTTATTGTGGTATTAAGAAAAGAAACAAAATAACCGTGATGAAAATCCCTAGGGGAAACCTTATTGCCATGTTCCAGTACTTAAAGGGTGGCTACTAAGAAGCTGGAGACTCCTTTTTTATGAGGAGTCACGTGGAAAAGACAAGGGGTAATGGGTGCAAGTTAAACTTGGGGAGATCCCCACTGGACACCAGAAGAAAATTTCTCCTTATGAGAACATCCAGACATTGCAATAATCTCCCTAGGGAAGTGGTGGATTCCCCATCACCAGACACTTCAAGATGTAGCTTGACAAGGTTCTGGGCCATCACATCTAAACAGTGTTCCTACCTGGAAAGGTTGGATCAGTGGATCAGTTCATCCTTGAGTTCCCTTCCAATATGGTATTCCATGATGCTATGAAAAATACTTTTACTGATGCAACGTGTCACTAGGGAGCTTATCTTGGTCACAAAATCCCTGCATTTTCCTGCTTTATATATAACTATTATCTACTCTCTTTTTTGTTGTTTGTTTTTTGGGGCTCTTTTTGTTTGGTGGGGTTTGTTTTGGTTGTTTTTTTTTTTGGTAGTGGGTTTTTTTGTGTGGCTGTGTGGGTGGGTGGGTTTTTTGCTAAAGTAGCAGCTAAATATCTGAAATAGGTTTTTTAATACAAATTAAAAGAAAATTTTATGTAGCCTCTTTTATGTATGCCTCCATAAAATCAATGGAGTGTCTCACAAAACAGCTCAGAAGGATCTGCATGCAGAAATGGGCTCCAAAAAGAGACCATGATAGAATGGTGAAATTAATTTGAAGAGAATATAGCAGTGCTTAAACAAAATTGGTCATGCCTGTTCTAGTATAAACAACAAAACAAAAAACAACAAAACAAACAAAAGGTATTTAAGTGAAGGGAGACCTTAGTATCAATCAGGAAAAATGAAAACCAACATGTTTGTTTTGTTACTGCATTGCCACTGATTGTGTTGTTATTGTCCTCACCTGTAATCACTCATACAAAAAATACCTTGACTTGAGTTCCTTTTCATACCAGCAAGTCACCCAAATCATGACTTCAACATCAGTTAAAGAGCAAAAGATGAGTTAGAAAAAGAAGCAAATTCCTGACAAAATATGCACCTGTTGTATGAAAACAGAAAAGGGAGTTATGAAAATTACATGAAAAGAACAATGTATTATTACTTTATCAAGGGTAACTTTACTGTTTAAGCATTCCCATGACAATGTGTTTAAAAACACTAACAAGCAGGGTTCTGTTTGTGTTCTCCAGTGGT
This sequence comes from Heliangelus exortis, assembly GCF_036169615.1. Lineage (NCBI taxonomy): Eukaryota > Metazoa > Chordata > Aves > Apodiformes > Trochilidae > Heliangelus > Heliangelus exortis. The sequence continues at coordinate 64,872,248 of NC_092424.1, forward strand.
AGGACTCATGATCACAGAAACAGAAATTTACTTTCTGATTTTTCATCTGCCACTACTCAAATCTCATAAAACTGTCAGAACTGATCATCTACATTAGGAATGTTTCAATAAATTATAAAAAGCCATTGCAGAGATTTTCATTTAACAACGGGCATACCTAGTGTATCTGAATAATGGTTTTCTAATTGTAGCATACTAAAAGATCAGGAGTCATTTTTATTTCTTACTAAAAAGGAATTCTTCAGTATCCATAAATATTTAAACTATACATGCTTGAAAATGCAATATTTAGCATTTGGCAACATGTTGTGTAAACATGATGAGTCCAGAGGAAAAAACATTTCATTACAAGATTCTTTGTTCTGCTTTATTGTTGCTTGTCATCTGTGACACAGTGTGAAATGGCAGGATTTTTTTTAAGTAGAATGACAATAATTCTTTTCCAATATAACCCTGGGTTTGACAGACTGAAGTGATTTTTGTATTAGAGTTGAGATAGTGCTCCTTGTAATAGGTACTCCACATTTTATCCCAAAAATGGGGATAAAAAGATCTTTGATGCCATTTTGTAAACCTGACACATTTAATTCAATACAGTTATTAGAATTTGCGTTTGTAATTTGTTCCAGGATGATGTAAATATAACAATTACTTACTGAGAAGGAAATCTTGCAGGGAAAAAATTCTTGCAGTAAATCCTAATGAACACAAATGATCCTACAAATCCAAGTTTTAGTTTCAGTGAAGTTTGCAGCTGAGGAGGACACTCAAAAAGGAGAAAAACCACTTAAGGGATTCATTTTGAAACAATTGAATGAGGCACTTGTCACCACAGCAGGAAAGAAACAGAAAAGCACTTAAAGCCACTGCCTGTACAAGTAATTTATTTTAGCAATCATCTCCAAAGTTATACAGGAAACAAATTTCAAAGGAAACAACTAATGAGACTTCATTAGTCTAAACTCCAGCAGTCACTAATTTATAGGAATGGGGTATGTATTGAAAGTTCCCACAATGCAAACAATATAAAATTAAATGTATCACATGTGTTTTAAAGTCAGCTAAAAATAATTTATGTAAGCACCTTAGCTAGGATGAAAACATCAGGAAGTGCAACCCAGCAGGCCAGAAAATGCCTACGGTCAAGAATTCCAAGCATGTATTTTTGTCATTCACTGCTTTGACTGAAACAGTCTTTCTGTTGAGGGCTTTACCAAATAACTACCAATTATTTTAGAAGTTCCAGATGATTTAGAAAATGCTCAATGCGCTTTCCGTCTTTAAAAGAAAAATAACCTGTTTCTGGTAAGTACCACAAGTTAAATTTAGCTTCTGTCTAGTAAAATGCAAACAGAACTGAGTGAGAATGCTGTGTGATACTTCAGAAAGCTACAATAAGGAATAGGAATATAGGAAAAGCAGCAAGGAATAATGAAATTCTCAACAGAAATTCAGTTGAGCAAAGTAGTAGGGGCCCAAAGAGAAACAAACTTGAGAGTAAGTGGTAAGATGAGAGTAGATAGGTACTGAGGAAGCAGTGAAATAAGGGCAGAATGACAATGGGTAGGAGATGACAGATGCATTTGTTCCTAAGTGGGTTTTTGTTGTTATAGTTGTAAGAGAGAAATGGAAAATTCCTCTTCCTCCATACTTCATATTGTACTGGGATTGGTATTGCACTGCACAAAGTGATCACCTTTGGGGTGAAGCCAGAAGATGTAGGTCTGGGACCCTTGTATCAAGCCCTAGCTGCTAAGAGATCCATGGGAAAAGACCAGAGCTGGTAGGAAGCAAAACCTCTGCCATACAGGCAGGTTAGACATCATGTCTTCAATACAGTTTTACTCCTCAGTTTCACTCCTACTGCTCTGCTTTACCAGCTTACATAAATGTAGACCAAGAGGAGGCTCTTAAAAAAACCCACAACCTGCAATCGAACCTGCTGCCCACACCTTTGAAAGATGGGAAGGTTTTTTTGCCTTGATTTTGCCTGACTTTGCTTCCCTCCCTTGAGTTCATAAACCCTCCAGGTCACATCGTGCTTAAAGTCATCCATCATTAGTTTCAGTGGATCAGATATTTTGAGCAACAAAATGAGAAATCCTTTTTGAAACTGCTGCTTGAAAAGTGACCAACATTTTTGGAAAGTAAGATAGTGCTGGAACCTTTTATCAGATAGCAAAGGTGTTTTCATAAGTGACTCAAGAATGATTGCTAAGAGTGAGATACCATCTGTATTCACTAGAGGTCATGTTGGGAGAAGGTATTTAAGTTGATGGTGTAATCACATGGTCATATGCATTAAAGAGACAACAAAAGTATAAAATAAACTACAATTATGAAGATTTCAGTAAGATTAATTTCAATTCTTTGTTTAAAATAGGTAAAAATTAGAAATTTAGGCAGTTTCATCAAATATTTTGAAGAATAAGTAAGAACTAATGAATAAACTCGTAAGAACAATGAAAGTAATTTACTCTCACACACATGCAAAGAAAAATTGTCTTAATTTTAGTTAATTACAGTTTAATCTAAATGTTTATTGGTGAAGCCACAAGAATAATTTTGCCTGAAGCTAATTTGTTTTAACAAATTTAAATAAATAAATACATAAAAATTGAAACTTTGTCACAGCTTTTCAAGAGCAATGCACAAAATTAAGTGCTTAATTTCATAGCTGGATTGAAATGTCATGTTCTCAATACTTCATGGGGTATACGCATTGAGTTAAAAGAAAAAAAAAGGGAGAGAGAAAAATACAGGAAAAGGAATTATGGTTTGGCAGATAATAAAAATGATCCTATTTTCCTATTTTTGCAGTCCTCTGTCAGGACCAAGAAAAAGACATTGTAATATCATTACAGAAAGATTTTTATTAATACTCAAAAACAGCAAAGGAAAAGTCTAGGTTTAAACCCCCAGTTCTGGGAATGAAAGTTTCTGCACAAGCAATCATTCTTATGACTTGCTATACAGTTTTCTGCACACCCTGGGAGACAGGCTCTCATTTAATGTCTTTCTGTTTTTCTTTGTGCAAAACGAAGATAATGATTCCTCATAGTGATGCTGGAATGCTTAACTCATCTTATGAAGTACTTTAGAGGGACATTCTAATGCAAAGAATTTAAATTAGATGCAAAGTCTCTCTCACACACACACATACAAAGAGAGATCATCTTATTTTTAGTTAGTTACAGTTTGATCTGAATATTTCTTGATGAAATCACAAGAACAATTCTGCCTTAAGGTAATTTGGGTTAAACAGCATATGACAAAGATTAGAAATTGCCCTTTATTTTTTCCCTATGATTGCCTTTCACTATCACTTTCATGCATTAATAAGAGTGCTTTGTCAATTCTTTACTCTCCAGTCTAACACCTAACACCTTAATTTCAATTTTTGAAGTTTAAGAAAAAAAATTCCATGATCCATACACTATCACAACTACCACATCAAGTGGAAAAGAAAGGGGCACGTCAAGGTCATGCATATAGGAAAAAGCAGTTTCAGCAACAAATGTGAAGAATAAACATTTCAGCAACTTGTATGTCTTTTTATATCTCAGTTTTGTATGTCTTGTTTTATAAATAACATGCTTAAATACAAAAAAAAAGGACCCAGCAAGATGCATTAAATTGGTGCCTGTGTAAATATGAGGCTTGTATGTATACTTCAGCTTGACTCCTGCAGTGAAAAATGAAAACAACATTAATAAATGTGCACCGATAACAAATCTTATCTTATTGAGTTCTCTCAGATTACACTGAAATATGACTTTGTCTGTCCTTTGTTATTCCCCACTCTGGTGTCTGCTGTGGGAAGAGAATGCAACATTAAGACCTGAGGCAAGAATAAGAGAAAGACTTCTCTATTCAAACCTATGCAGTATCTGATGGGTGTATATTGGAAAAAAAAAAAAAAGCAAAAAAAAAAAAAGCTTTTCATATTCACACGCTTTGTTTCAATCTGCTGTTACTAAAGAAGGCCTCTGGCAGTATCATTCTGTTGGAATCCTTCTTTTTAGGAATAGTTTCAGATAAATTTTACTTCCATATCTGTAAAACAATGCACTCTTATCCAAGGTCATTGCCAAGAAGAGATCATAGTAACAAGAATGTGTTACTCTCACCAAGTTCCACATCAGCACAGGGAAGTTTTCCATAACTGCAATTAATTTCTGCACTCTCTTTGCTTAAGTATACTGGAAAACTAGAGCAATTCTTGTCACACCCTTCACATGAAGCATTATTACCCTACCAAAGTGCAATATAACAAAAAAACTTTAGTTAAATAATCAATACCTTTTTTCTTTTCTACAAACAGTACTTCTCATGAAGAGAAAACTCACACAGCATTGTATTACAGTTCATCTAGCTGTGCTTTCTTACAAAAAACCTGAGAAGCACAATGTGTAGGTTTTACAAACAGGCTGGGCAAGCCCTTCTTCCCTGTGTTTTCTTCCTCTTTTGGAAGAGTAGCAGAAAGAGAAACAGAGGGATAGACAGACAAAGTTCTCTTAATGATCCCTTCCACAGATGCAATTTCACAACAATGAGAATGCAAATGAAACACCAGGGCACTGAGTATTCTCATTATCACATGTAGACAAGAAAGAGACTCAATGTGTCCTCTGTAGAAGGAACTGAACTTATTAGGAAGACATTTTTTTGTGTTGAGAGTTGGGGGTGGAGGGTTCATTCTGTTAACTTTTTTTAGCTTGTTTTTTTCCATTTTAACTTGTTATTGTCAAAGAGCAATATGTTCAGTAGTGTTCATGCTTCAGGAAATGGCAAAATGATATTTACAGATAAAGGCAAAGGCAGGTGGGAAGAAAAGCAGGAAGGACAGTCATTTCCCTTTCCACACGATTTTCTGAGGTTCTAATGTTTTCCTTGTTTCACACCAGGGTAAAATAAAGAAATTTTAGTGGGCAATTATGAATTTTCTGTAGTTTAACAAAGACAAGTGTAAGGTCCAGCACCTGGGACAGAATAACCAAAAGAGACCAGTACAGGCTCAGATCTGTGTAGCCTGGGAGCAGTCCTACTGCTGGGAGTCCTGGTGGACAAGCTGAACACAAGTCAGCAGTGTTGCTGCATCCACAAAGACATTGCTAACAGAGATAGAAATGTGATCACCCCACTCTACTCAGCACTTGACAGGCCACACCTGGAGTACTGGGTCCAGTTGTCATCCTCTAAATTCAAAAAAAGACACAAACTGGATCCAAAGAAGGGCCATGAAGAGAATCAAAGGGCTGGAGAACCTGTCCTCTTAAGGGGTTAAGTCTTTTCACCATGGAGAAGAGATGGCTCAGGGATGAACCCATCACAGTTTTCCAGCTAAAAAGAGGACTGACATTTTTTCCACAAGGAACCACATGAGGAAGACAAGAAGCAGCTGGTACAAGTTACACTGGGAGAAGTTTCATCTTGTAAAAAAAAGGCAACTGTAAATATGGATGTTTTACAATAAGAACATTCACTGAAAGAACCTACCCAGGAACATGGTGGAGACTCACAGGAGGTTTTCAAGATGCAAATGGATAGGGTGCAAGATAATCTTATCTCAGCTCCCTTTCCCACAAAACATTGGATGGGATTACCTTCTGAGAGTCTTTCTGTGATTCCATGATTCTATTCTTTAGAAGGTGAAAACAATCACTTCTTTCTGGCAAAAACCTGGTGGAGAGGGTATATAGGCAGAGAGGCTTCTCTCCAAAGAGCAAGATGGTCAGTTTTCTTTTCTTTTCTTTTTTATTTTTATTTTATTTATTTTCTTTTATTTGCTGCTTCTGATAACTACTTTTAACACACAGGTTTTTTTCCTAGCTGACAATTTTACCATTACTTTTAATTTGAAAGTTTCTTCTTTCCATTAATATTAATCTATGTCTAGATTTGTCTCCTTCTGTTCATAATAGCTTTCCATAGTTTATTGATGGACTGTTTCTCTTTTCTGTCCAAACCATTCCTAGCTATTATTGTCAAATATATCTCAGAATTTCTCAAAGTTTCTTCCCTCTGACCAAAGATGGAATCCCAGAAACATGGCGGAAAAAAATTTGATTCTCTACTTAGGGAGACTGATAGAAAAGTAAAGTAGAAACTTATAAATGTATCTGTCTTCTTCATACTACCCATTTAAAAGTGCTATGCCAGGGTGACAGTCAGAGTCACAAATTGCATGTGGACTTTGAAAAATACAAGTCTCAGTCTAGGATGCCTTTTCATCCTGCCTCTCATGACTATAATAATTCCTGCTCTTCCAGTCAGAAAACTCCAAGGTAGTTTATCAGCCTCTGGTCCTGGGCTCAGCTTATTTGTGTCCAGGCAAGAACTTGATCAGACAGATCCCAGTTCAGGCCATGCACAAGCATTCAACTTCATTTTGTCAATGTTAGGAGACTACAGGACAGCTAATCAAATAAGTGTGCTTGGCTTATTATGTCTTAATGAGGTATTCTTCAAATAAAGGACTGTATATTTTCCAGGTTCCTAGTAAACTATCAGTCCCAGAGGTAATTAAATAAAATAGACAAGCCTCAGCCTGCACTTTCCACAGCACATTTCTGCAGTCTGTAGATTGAAGATAGCAACCTGGGTGGCAATGTTTCAATGGAAGGATTTTTCAACAGAATTTGTCAAAATGGAAATTTCTAAATTTGTTTTTTTCTTGTTTTTTCTTTTGTTTTTTTTTTTTTTCTCTTTGTTGGTTTTTTTTTTGTTTGTTTGTTTTTTTGCTTTTTGGTGGGTTTTTTTTGGGAACACATCTCCTTTATTGAGAAATTTTCCCAGTAGCAAGATGGGGATGGGTTAATATGCTGGTTGTAACCTCAGAGGCAAGATTCTTAGAGTTGTAGGAAATTTTTCATGCAAGTTCTGTACCCTCTCTACACTGCACATCCTAATGATTGATCATTACAATATGCAATAGGTAGTTAGTTCCTTTCTGGCTGCATCCAATGCAGAAGCCTCAAAGCTCTAAGTAATGGAAAAACATAAAAGCATTTTTCATTTCCCTCTTTCAGTATTTCAAGTAAGCATGCTAAAAAAAAAAATTAAAAAAAAAAAAAGAGATGTAGGCAGCCAATAAGTGTTGCAGTAGTCTGTTTTTTCTTACAGTGATGCCTCAGGCAAATCAATTGTGGAAAGAAAGGGAAAGGATTAAAGCTATGTAGAAGATAAGTAAACAAGGGAATTTTACATCTTCTTAAACTATTGCTCCTCCCAAGGGATTCAAAATTCTTGAGTCACTCAGTTCTTCTACCAGCCACTGAGAAGAATTATTTAATGATGCTTATCAGAACAATTCTGAGAAAACACTCAGAAATTTCAAACCAAGTAGTTATTACATTTAACAAAACTATAAAAAAGATAGCATATAAGAAAGCTGCAGAAAATATTAGTCATGTCATTCTTTCATGGGCCCTTGTTACTGAAGAATCCTTTATTTCCTCTTTCAGCAGGAACTATATCAGCTCTGGTAAATCCTTGTTGAAATTCATCTGGCTTGGCTAGCTTACCCTTTCTATTCCTCAGTAATTTCGGAGAATTGCTTTTAAAGTTCATGTAGCTATTATCAGTAATTTTGATGCTGTACACACCACATTGAACTAAAACCATGCTACCCATGCTATTGACTATCCCACAGACAGAATGTTAATTCTCATTCTTATATTGCTGGGGTCTCTGCATCATTAAGTGTTTCCATCATGAGACAAAAAGCATACTATCAAAGTAGGTACTTCATATTTTTGTACAGCATTCTGCTCCATTAGCTTTCATAGCTTGAGCTGCTGTCTATAATTTTATTTTGTTTGCAGATGTTCAGATAAGGAGCTATTCTCCAGAGGAGTGAATTCACACTTAATTCTTCCAAAGTACACCTAATGAGACAAAGTGAGAAATCCAAATTTTGGACATCTCATGCAGAGAGATTCACCAAGATCATTCATCTTTGTCTGTTTAGAGAACTGATGAGACACTGTCGATTCAAATTTGAATATGTTTGCTAATGATCCATAGTTCTGTTTATGCTTCTCATCAAATGGCTCTATCACCCTCACTAAATTAATCTGTTTTCTGATGAAGATGAGCTCATGGATGAAGAACAGCTGTTTGAAAATTATTCAGATCAAAATTAAGATTACACTGTGAGTAAAGCACACAGTTTGCAAGAAAACATGTTCTCATCTATTTGACAAAGTGTAATCGTGACTATTCTTAACACCAGCTGTCTAAGAACTTTTGATTCCTCACTGGTGGGAATTTTTCATCATACAGGTGGAAGTAATTAATTTGGGTTAGGCCACTCCATTATGCTTTTCCTTAAATAAACTTTTTTTCCCCTGGATATATTTAGAAGTACTACAACTACGTAGTCTTAGAGGCAGACACAAAAAAACTCCAGAAATTACATCCAGGGCTGAAATCCAGCAGAGAATTTTGTAACTTACCATCAGGACCACAAGTCTCACACAGCTTTGCCTTTCAGTTCCCCTGCAGAATTTCTCATCATGAGCAAGAGTTAGCAAATACCACAAATAACTACTATAGTTAGCAAATAAAATGCTGCCTGTTGCCAGGTGAATAAAGGCTCCTTGCCGGACAAAACATTGCTTGGAGCTGGTCCAAAACTGCTGCAAACATTCTCTGAAAACCTAAGAACTAATGTAGGCCCTGTTAACTTTAACTTCTGTCTGCAAAACCAACTTCCTTGACCTTCAGTCTTCTAACAAACACTTAGAGGAACATATGTAAATGTAAAAACATAGTTTGCCTTTTTTCATTTGAGGACAATTCCCCAGGAAAAAGCAGAGGAAAAGAAGAAAATAATCTGTATAAATTAGCTCTGAATTATTCATTTTTATGACTATTAATATTTTCATATGAAATAACAGTTCTCTGTCCTGCGCATTTGAAATAACCCATGAGGTTTTATTATTCAGCCATGACAGGACTGACTGCACCCAAAGAACTGACTTTTATTGGTTATCATTCAAACATACCAGATGTACCAAAGTTTGACTCTGCAGATAGAGCCATTTCTAACGTGTACAATTCATGGTTTTAAAAAATAAATACTTCACCTCTAAATTACAGAAGCTGCCCCTCACTTCTCTTCACAGGAAGCAGGCTCCTACTCATGTCTTCTGTAGACTTTGATCACACCTTTGCTTGGCGAGATTTCGTTACTCAATGTCAACATTCAAGACTCAAATATTTTACAGAAAAATGAGTCAATAATAATGGTTTTCACAGTGAATTTAGTTAAATATTAATTATACTAAGTAATATGCTTTTCATGAACTAAAAAAAGTAAATAACTGAAACTACTAGTAATGATCCAGCTCAAAAATAATGAAAAAAATGAGGCTGCTTATATCTATTAATTAGTTTGGCAGTATCAGTGAAGAAAAAAAATCAGCTCAGTAGCATCAATATCTAATAACAACACAGAATATTTTATTTGTCACAAAACATACTGGATCCAGGATGCACTAAGCTCTTTCTAAACTTCTGCCTCTGCAGTCAGCTCAGGCTGGAGGCAGAGAAGGGCTTTACCATCTCTCTTGGCATTCAGCACCAAAAGATGGAAGAGGTAGGACAACACAGGTATAGACAATGCCAGCTTGCTTTAGGAACCTAAATTTTAACTGGCTGTGCTACAGATGTGTGGCATAGGTAACAGAGGCTTCTTCTCACATTTCTACCTTATGCACCTGCCCACATACCAGGTACTATATGACTTCAAACAAGAAAATCTGAAGTGCTTTCTATCCTTAAAATTGAATTTTTTTCCCAGAAATTGAAATTTTTGAATAAAAAAATATCAAGGTATACAGAAACTACCAAGATAATGAGCAGGATTAATCATTAAAATAAAGATCGTTATTGTTGTAATTAAGAAATATATTGTTACTATTAAAAAAAAAGATTCAATACAGTGCTAAATTAGAAGGCATAGAAGTTGCTTTAAATACATGTAATGGCTTGTCATTATCATGGAATAAACTTGGTGACCCACAACATGATAAAACACAAGCATAATGCCTGGCTGATACGTTACCTCAGTCTTTCATCTTCAAGCTAAATTATGATGTATGTTCAGGGAAGAGCAGAATCACCTTCTAAATGTATACCTACTGATGGAACTGGCCTGCTGAAGGGCCTGTAATGAATTGTGCATTTAATACATTTAGTTTGGTCTCTAATGACCAGAAAAGAGGAAACCCAGCAAAGTGGATACAGAACTTGTGTGGCAACACAAAGAATTCTACTGATTTCATTCTGACTGACAGGATCTGTATTACCCAGAAGACTGTACAATGAAACCACTTCAACTCAGGAAGTGCCTGCTGAGATATATCATTTAACAAGATATTAAGCAGAAAGGAACAAAATTGTTCAGCAGGAAAACTTCAGAATTAGCTAGAAAAAGTTCAGGCCAAAATTTAGTTGTGGGATGAAAATGGAAAGGCATTAAGTGTTACTAACTAATTGACTTTTCCTACATTAAATAAAATTGAAAGATCTGGAAGCTTTTGTAAATGTAGCCTATCAAGTTAAGAAATTACTAAAGTTATATTGTCTCCAAAAATATTCTGTTCTACTGAAATGGAGGCTCAAGTTACAAATCTGAAACATAAGTCTTAATATCTGGAGTGAAGTATTGTATTTCTCAGAAAGATCCACTAGAAAAAAGTTCAGCCACTGTGCTTCCTTTTTTAAAAATGAGGGTTATGTTTCCCCCATTTTAAGTTGTGGAGATGTAGAAAATTAGTACTGGTATGCTCTGGGAGGAATGACTAGTCCATCATACAAGGTGAGGTTAGAGAATTAGTCTGCTTTCAGTCAAGTAAAATGAAGACCAGAAGGAATTTATTATAAGTCTGGGGTAAGACAGAGAAGGAAAAGATTGCTTTGACTTATGGTAAAAGAAACATGTTAATAGTATGCAAACTTATTAAGAGATCAGAAAAATTCTAGTTTCTAGCCTGTCAAGTAGTGAAATCTAAAACAGCATTTGAGAGGCTTCTCATCCATCATATGCTTATCATCTTTCAGCTTTGATTAAGTTAAATTCAATTAACTTGTACTACCTGTTAGTAAATTCTTGAAACTTGTGGGCATACAGAAACCAAGAGGAAGTTGACTTTATTGGAAGAAGTCATTGGGTTTTTTTTTTATCATTAGTCAGCTAATGATAAAATTCTGGCAGAAGCTGGGTGGTACAAGTCCATGGTTTTACACTAGAATGTATCTCTGACACTTGAACCTCCAGGTGATCCCCTCCTCTAAGGCAAGTGGCTTGATGTTATATAAAATAAACTGTTTATATAAAGTAAAACTGCTCATAGTGAGAGTATTTTCATGAAAAGCAATTTAAATGTCTTTTCCCACCTACAGTTATTAAAAACACGAGCAACCCAAACAATTAGATAATGTGTAGAGAGCCAATGAAAAGCAGAAAACTATTTACGGAGGCAAAGGAGCAAGAAAAAGAGAAACATGTCCCAGCTTGAGTGTACAGCCAATATTTACTCATATATGGCATCCAGAGTGACAGGAAGCACTCTGCATGGAGAAACTCTGCTTCATCACACAGCTCAGAGGGGTCAATGGAAATCAGGCTGCATGCACAGTAAGACCTGAACATCACTGTAGCTCAGGCAGTGCATGGTAACTTCTTACCCTAAATTAAATGCTTTTCTCTTAAGAGCCTGGTCTGTTCAAATTAATCCCACTTGCAACAACCTACATTACCTGAGAGACAGTTTTAAAGAAACATCCTACCCATCTGTATTTCATTACTTGTCATATAATTTCACAGTAATTATAGTTACACATATCTATTCCATTATCCTTAAATTAATACTTTTACTGTCATATTACTACTCTTACATTATTATTTCATTTCAATATTCTACTTCATTACTACTGGGAAATAATTTGAGTAAACAGCACACTCATGATCCACTTGCATACAGAAGGAAAAAAAAAATAGTGTGTCACAGTTTAATGGTGAGCCCACAATGGGACATGGTGATATAAAGTTGAAATAATGAAAAATTTGTAACACCTTGTTATATACTTTTTTTTTTTACAGTCTCCTAGAAAGAAATCCAGTATTCAGATGAGCTATTTAGAAAGACCTTGAAAGAAGCAGAGCACAAAATCCCACACAGGACACAGAAACCATGTTTAGAAATATCATCACTGACTTAAATTCCTAAATGACAATATGGTAAGTCTGAACTTGTTAAAATTTGTGGAGCCCTGACAGACTGAAAGGGGCTCAGTGAGCACCCAACAAGCACTATACATTCATAGAGCTGTTCAGCTACTGCACTCAGACATTCATTTGCAATTCTTACCTCCAAAAGGGCATAGGAAATTTTATCCACCCCGAAATAAGGTAGTGACACTTCATTGAAAAGAACCATTAAATTTACATAGGTTAAAAAAATACTTACAAAAATTTTTTTGCAAGTGAACATGACTGGCTTAGGATGTGCAAAAGCAGTTACCGGAGAAATCATACAAGAAACCATGACAAATAGGAATTATAAAAATAACATTAAATTTTTAACTCAGCCTCGGTGCTAATATAGATTAGATCAGTATGTTAGACTGAAAGATAAAAATATTCAAATCATCAAAGGGAGATGCAGTTGGTAACAATGGAATAATTATACCAGCACTTCACTTGAACAAATCAGTGTCCTAATCTGCTTTCTGAGCAGAGCCTGCACAATCTGGAGCTACTCACAACAGGTCCATTCGCATGAACTGGCATCTAGATATGTATCAGATTATCAATATCATGTAACTTTGGCTGTGAAAGGTTGCTGATCATCAGGAGGTCTTATAGAATAATATATAAATTGAAGCTAGTTGCCTTTTTTTTTTTTTCTCTTCACTCTTTGATTAGATAAAAAGTTTTTTACTTATACATCAATGATTTCTTATCAGATTATATATTGTCTGATATATGTCAGAAAATGTCTTCAGTTTGGTAAAAAATGTGTAGAATGTAATTTATATCACAATATTATGCAATATAATAGCTTTTACAACACATTTTTTTTATTTGCTAATGCAACTCATGTTTCACTAGTGCTACTCATAATCTTCCATGCTTTGTTGGTGGAGATGGACAATTGGAAGTTATTTAGATAAAACAGTTTAATATATAGATCATAGTATCAAGACCACTTGATACTTGTACCCAAGGTGACATGAAACATGAAGACTCCTATGCTCATAAAGCATTTGAGTAGATGTCATGACAGGAAGTCACACAGGAAGGACTAAGAGGTTCTGAAGTACTGGAAGAAGATCCCATTAGAATCTGAAATTCCAGTCCTATAAAAACTAAAATTTAATGAATATTTCTTTCAGTTTATTCCACCTTTTATCAAACCAGATTGGCATATTTTGTTTAGAGAAAAAAAGACCAAAACAATATTTGTTGTGTGTATGTGTAGCAACTGCTTTGCTTTGGAAAAGGCAACAGAAAAAAGGCTGGAAGATAAATATTGTGCTAGGGCAGTCTAAATGATTCAACAATTAGTTAAAAAACAATAATCTGAAAATTTTCATAGATGAGAAATATAATTTCTGGAAAGCTGAATAAATTTCACTTTTTTGCTATGTGCAGAGATAAATTTTAACTTTATACCAAATATGTACTTGCCTAGGTATTTAGAAAAATCACCTACAAAAACACTGTACTAATGGCAGAACAGCCAGCCTCATTTTTCATAATTTTGCTGCATCATTAAAACCAGTAAACCATGGAAGACCTTAATGTAACCTAATTGAAATTTTGATACAGAAAACATTATTCTTGTCCTTCCCAGTCTCATTCATACCTGCTTTACCTCCAGCAGTGAAATATTGTCTTTGAGATCATGTTCTTCTCTTTCCTAGAATTATCTACAATGAAATGACAGATTGGATGTTCCATCTTTTCTAGACTGAAATTTACTGCCTTGTACCACTCACCTGCTCGGATGAGTGTGCACAGTAACACTATTAAGACCTTAAGAGACTTTATTGTGTCTATTTCTCTCTTTTCTTTTTTGTGGTCAAAGCTTCCCATGCAAGAAGAATTTTCTTATTGGATGGCTGCTTTCCTGGAAAGGAGCTTCGGTGCTTAGAAATAAAATGTGAGGTCTCTGTCATCCAGGTGGAGAGGCAGACACATCAATAGCTGATCTACACCATCTGAAATCAGGCTGGGATCAATCACCATGTGAAACTCACACTCTTTTCACTGACTAATAGAGTTTACTCAGCCACCTTTGACTAGCAGCTAAGATTAAGTGAGATATATATCATCCCTAATGTCTAGACTAATCAATGTCCAGTGCCTTTACAGGAGGTAACACCTTGGAGCTCAAAGATACACTGTAGTTTCTCTAATTGTTGTGATGCTTTGCTAAAAAGAAAACACAAAGCACTTCCTAACAGTGGTCAGAGTCCACATCCTCTTCTGACAAATTGCTGTAAAATGTATTCATACAACCAAGAACAAATTAAACAAACTTGTCTCAGGAAATCTGTACTTCTCCAGGCAGAAATGACAACACAAAAATCAACGACAGATCATGATTTCTCAAAATTATTTTGAAAATTATTGCAGAGAATGTTTACACTTCTGCCAGTTTTCTTCTCTCTTGTGAAACATCTCTCTAGCTAACAGGAAAGCTCAAAAAAGTTTTCCATTTATTTTCAGTTTGATTAAACACACTGAATTTCAAGTAATCTTTAAAAAAGTTATCCAATCTTTTTAAAACTGGATTTCAATCTCACTTACACTGGTTTGAACTTGCATGACACCTACTACTGAATTCAGTAGTTCTACTTCTGACTTTGGTTGAAATTAATGAGATTCAGACCTCTGAAGTCTGCAAATGGGAGCAGATTCAATATAAAAACTGCCTTTCTTTCAAGATTCCCAACACTTCCAATTCCAGCTGGAAACTTCTCAACAGCAACGTCTCCCAAGGTATCTCAGCACTTCCAGTGTTGGACACCTTCCAAAAATTCAAGACGTATAAAAATGAGAAGGGGGAAAATGCACTGAATAATTTTAGAACCTCCATAAACTTTGTATCACATCTGAAAATTGTGCCATTTTTGCAAGAACACCGACAGATAAGACAGAGTGAACAGAGCTGTTCAAATTCTAAATTGATTTTCTGTCCCTAATTCTATTCTCTTACTCAAGATTCCCTTCATCCCATTGCTGAGTGCAAAATGATGTTTCAAGACACATAGTGACTAGAGTTTAGCTCTTTGCTTTCAAGGAGTGCTTTTATACAATGGAGAAATGAAAGGTATGAAATTAAAATAATGTTATATTCTTTAAATATGTCCATTTGCATTATGCTGAGGACTTGACCAGTGCTCCACATAACACCCAAGAGATGACAGCAGATGACACAGTTCCTGCTGTGCGTCACAGAACTCTGAAGAAGCTCAGTTGTGTTACTTTCCTTAGCAGTGATCCACAATTAGATTCTTGCCAAGTATATGAAAGGGAGAACATCACCTCTTGATAATCAACCACATTTTTGCATACAATTTTTCCAGCCAATTATCTCTAGCAAACAGATAAAGTTACTCTTGGGCAACATATTTTTCTTCCAGTGGCATTTTCAATGTAAAAGCAGCTTCTTATAACTGCAGAAAAAAAGGAAGAAAATGTTTTCATCAAGTTTGTACAAAACTCATTATTAACAAATTCAATTTTCATTGACTTTCCTTGCATACTTTCTGTTCGCTAGGTCTGTCACTGAACTATGAAATCTGGCCCACACTTTAATGGTTCAGAATCATATTTGCAGAAGACAGCACTATCTTACTAATGAAAACAGCTTGAAAAAATACCTAGTATCTTTTTTGTATATTTGGAAATAATAATTACAGAAGTTGTTCCACTGCCTTAACTTTTAAGGCCTGTGTGCCAAAAAAAAAACTCCTACATGAGCTTTGTAGCAACTGATGTTCATAAGCCTTAGCTTCAGAAAATGAAAAGATAAATAAAGGTTGTTAGCTAAAGGCTACAGAAAACAGAGATGATTTCAGTTCACAGAATAACCAGTAGACTGTTGTTGGGTTGCAGAAATGGGTGGGGATTTTTGCTTACCTAAGACCACAGGTGCTGAAATCAGCTTACTCAGACTTAAAAAAAAACCAAATTAAAAAAAAAAAAATTAAAAAAAACCCAAAAACCTACCCTTCCCTAGAAACTTCAAGCTCTCGTTCTTATCCAAGAGGAGTAACAAATTCTCAGTTATTTCTCAGATGGCAAAATAACTGCATTCAAGCACAAGAATTAAGTTGGCATAAATTTGTCATGAATATTCTGTATAAAGGCTCTTTGCCTCTGCTTCCTGTTATAATTGAGTAAAATATTTAAATTTTTGACTTCTCAAAACAGCCACTTGTTTTAGATAAATGAGCAAGTGGAATTTTGCCTCTATATGTCAGAGAATCAACTCCACTGGTCCAATCCTTTTTCAACTTTCTAGTCAAACAAAATAAGAGGCCAACTATTTCTTTTTGTTAAGTTCTGAGTGATGGCAATTTTTCACGAGAGAAGATATCCCAAGCACTGGACTAATCTCTCATGTTCCAACTACAATTTTGCACCATTCTTGAACCTAGTCCAAAATATCTCCAGATTGAAGGGAGACCTCAGATGTAGCTCCTGAATCTTCACAATGAATACATGATTTTGCTTCTGAAGTTAGCTTATGACCACTCAGTTGTCTTACTCAGTTTTTCCATCAACCTTTCCACTTTCCCATTAAGAAAATATGAATCCAAAGTCATCTCCTTTTACAGCTATTCATCACTTTTCAACATTCAATTCTTAATCTCATCCTTCATGTCTTCCCAACGTGCTGTCAAGCCTTATGTTTTATGTGAGCTATGCAGACTTCTCACATTCCTCAGCATCTTTTGTACAGCTCAGATCACACCTATATTCTGATTTTCATGATGTGAGCCTTAAGTCACACACCAGCAATTATCTGGCAATTTTCCTGCTTTGACAGGGAACTCTGACTCTTTTAAGCACTAGAGCTGTCAAACCCTCTGGGAAACAGGCACAGCCTACAGCAGTGTGGTGTGGCAACACCAGGAGGACACATGGGATCACTAAGAACAATTTTTTCCAGGCCTTCAGAGCAATTACTATTCCACAACACTGAAGGCAACATCTTAAAGCAAGAAATGTTATTCCGCAGCAAAGAAAAAAAGAAAAATAATGGCTGCAACAAACCTTCTGCCTCTTCCTTCCCCATCTCAGACACAAATATCCCTTTCCTTTTACCAGTATTTCTCTTGCTTCCCCTGACAGCCTCTCTTTCTTTCAAAACAGTTTCCATCCCATTTCTAGTGCTGATACAGTGAATATCTATTCCAGTGCTTCCAGTCCCTCATTCATCTTATTTTTCTGGAGGTGTGTCCCTTGTGGGGGCTTGAGTACTTTCCCCTCTATAGCTGAGAGAAGCAAACTCTGCTGTGTATAATACTATGGCTTCGTGAGGACATGCAGTCAGGAGACAGAAAAGAGATAAACCAGGGGGAAGGTGAGGGCAAGGTAAAGCTGCATAGTTTTGAGGATATTTTATCACTTTAAGCTTCGTGCCCATTAGAGGGAGGGCAGGCACAAGCAACAGAAATATTGCTGCACCCATAACCTCTTCATAGTTCAGCCACAGGGAAGGGTTTCCCATTCATCTTATTGCTTCTATCAAGTAATGCTTAATGCCAACCTGTTTTTAAAACCTCAGTGAGAAGAGCTGCCTGGCTGCTTCAGTGGGTTAAATTGACAATGGATGGATGCACACATGAAAAGTGTCATGCAAACTACAAATTTAAACATACACAGGAGTCAACAAGCACACAAAAATCATATTACAACAGAGGTTTTCACTTAACCTATGGATGATGGGAGATGCCAGGTAACTCCATGTCACAACAGAAAAGTCACACTGCAATTCAGGATGATATTTCCCAATACCCTCTGACAGTAAAACTGCACGTTAAAGGACAACAGATCACAGGCTGATTTCCTAACTATGAAAAGGAGGTGGCCATGTCCCTGACTAGCTTTAAGCGATTGCTTCAGCTCTATGAAAGTATCTTCTTATTTTATGTGTCTTAAAAACCTAGCTCAAGGATCTACTTTTTTAGCTTATAGAGTCAATGAGTAAATTTTACAGGCTCCAACTCTAAAACGACTTAAAAAAAAAAAAAAAAGATATATATAACAAATATAATGGCTTCAAAAATTGTCAAGATTTTGACAGCTCTTGAAAACTTCCAGCTGGCAATACTGATGTTACCCTCTCCCTTTTTCAGCTGAATTTAACAGCTTTAGCTGTAAGCAGTCAGTTTGCTGGCAGCTTTATGACTTTGTAATGGTTAGGAGTGGAGGAGTAATCCTGGGTGTCCTGCTCCTTTCCTCCTACACCATTAGAGCCACCTAGAGAAACAGCTGCTGACAAGCGCTACCAGCTTTGGGCATAAGTCAAACAGAGAGAGTTGCCTTATACTGAAAAAGATAGACTTTGGTGCAACCTTTGCCTAGGTGTTGTCTTGTCTATGTGCTGAGCTAGGGAAATTGTGTGAGGATTTCACAGGAGAAACCCACCCCTGTATGAATCCACCTTTGCAAGACAGTACTGTAAGATCACAGTTACCTAGCATAAAGAAAGAAGGAATAAGAGGTGTTTTTTTCCCCCATCTACCCCCTTGCCTCCCTAGCAAAAAACCTCAGATCTATCTATTTCATGCTTTCCCATCAATTTTGTTTTGCCTACAAAGCTGACAAGCCTAATCAACTCTTCTAAAAAGTTTGAAGTGAAGTTATATTGCATCTTATTCTGTAGAAGTATGAAAGAATACTGCAATAAAAATTAACAAGCAAAACTGAACAGATCATCAGTTGGTGGTCCCAGTGAGAGCAACGCATTGAGCTTATGTTAGAAAGGAAAGAGATCACACCAAAATTACCCCAGTTGATGGTAGTTTCTCACAAAATAATCCTCATTGCTGGGAAAATTACTAGAGAAGGGGAACAGCAAGTTAGCATATGCAAAATTTTTTGTGAAATGAAAAGTAGTACTTGTTCAAAACACCGAGTCATGTACTTACACTCAGGAGAAAAATGTTTAGAGAATTCTTCCAACAGAGCTAACAGGAAGATGGGATTGAAAAACAACCACACAAACAAGCATTGCTTCATTTCACTTACCAGAACCCTCTCAAACTTTGGTGGATTTCAGGACAAATTCCTGACCAGGGACACAATATTCATCAGCTCCCAGTACCACACTAAACATTCATACATCTTGGACTTCTGTTTTGCCATTGGCTGATACAGCTAACTTCTTATTTATTTAAATCCTAACTTAGCAATAAAACAAAAAATAAACAAATAAAAGGAAAAAAAAAATATTATCCTAGTGCATATTCTGTGAAGTTTGGCAAATTAGCTTGCCATGTAAAAACCCTAAAAATTTAATTGGCAAAATGCTTCTTGGTAATAAATCCATACAAAAACCTATAAAAATACCAGCTGTTCCTGACAAATCTTGAAGCAAAATTAACACTCCTCTACAATTTTAGCAGCTGCAACCTCTAGGCTGTAGCTTTTTTGATGACCAAAAATAGTTATTATGCACATTTTATATTAACTGAAACAGGGAGGCTTCTGGCACTATGCTTGCAGTCTGAATGGAAAGTGAGATGGCACGCAAAGGTCAGCTCTTCTGAGGTTATGAACCACAGAATTGCCAAGGGTGGAAGAAACCTCTGGAACTCATCCAGTCCCACCTCCTTCTCAAGTAGGGACACCTTCAGAGAGTTGCCCAGGATTGTGTCTAGACAGTTTTTCAATACCTCTGAGGATGGAGACTCCACAACATCCCTGGCCAACCTACTCCAGTGCTCTGTCACCCTTGCAATAGAAGAGTTTTTCCTGACAGTCAGAGGGAATCTTGTGTGTTTTGGTTTGCATCCATTGCCTCTGGTCCTGACAATGGGCACCACTAAAAAGCCCCTGGCTCCCTCCTCTTTGCAGGCTCCCTTCAGGTCTGTCTATACACTGATAAGATCCCCTTGAGCCTTCACTTTTCTCAATGGAACAGTCCCAGCTCTCTCAATGTTTCCTCACATGAAAGGTGCCCCTGTCCCTTAGTCGTCCTTGTAGCTTTTTGTTAAACTCCCCAGTGTGTCCATGTCTCTGTTGTACTGGGGAACTCAGAATTGGACCCAACACTTCAGATAAGGTGTCACCAGTGCTGGGCAGAGAGGAAGGATCAACATGACCTGCTAGTAGTATTTGGTTTCATGTAGCCAAGGATGCAATAGTCCTTCTTTACTGCAAGGGCACATTGCTGCACTATGTTCCACCTGTTTTCCAACAGGACCCCTATAGGAGTTCCCCAAGATCCCCACCAGGACCTTCTTAGGCCCTTTTTTTAGGTCTTTTTCTGTCAAGCTGCATTCCAACTGGGTGACCTGCACCATATACAGGTCCACGGGGCTTTTTTCTTCCCCAGAAAAAGTCAGTCTTGTAGGCAATGCTAGTATGAGTTCAATAGAAAAAACACTTAGCCAGAGAGTCTTAATTAAGTTGCTACTCTGATAGCATTGAATCCTTTGTGGGAGCGTATTAGGGGACACTGAGACATGCTGCTGAGGCTCTGCTATTTACTGTTGAGGAAAAAACATCTCAAAGAAACAGGAACCTACATTTCACTGTAAGACAGCCACCTGTTTCTACATCTCAAAGGAAGGGAGGCAAGTAAGGAATTTGGAAGTTAGTCACTGAATATAGAACTGGAATTGCCACTTTTCAGCAACCCCTATTTTTAAATCAGCACCGACATGCAGAATACACTTCAATGTGCTTGTCTCCATTCCAGAGTTCAGGCAAAATCTGCTTTCACAGTAGGTTCCTGTAATGAAGAGTTCTCATAAGCATACACTTTTGCTTGCACAGAAGCACTGACAATAGTGACAAGTAGCAAGGGATGACATTAACAGCTTATCTAGGGTTTCTTTTACATGACGCACAGACTTCAGCTGAAATTCCTATCTAGATGATACTTAAATGGTACTTAAATTTCTTTCCATGGGAACCTGAAATCTAGTTACGTACTTTTTAAAGATACTCATTGTTCCCTCTCTACTTTCAGAACAACAAGTGACCTCAGGACGTGGCAAGTCTGCCTTATAAAACACAGCAGTCAGCTTGAATGGGTTAGCTTCTCACATTAATTCTGCATTCCCATTCTGCTAACAGCTCCCTGTAACTGAGAGCTTGTATCCAGCTCCCTGAAAGTATGACCCCAGGTCAGGTACAGCCCAGAGCTCAGAGCTAGGTGACAAGGAGAATCCCAAGGTGAATTTTACAGCCTCTCACAGACTCCCAAACCCTTGCTACCTTCTCCTTCCCTTGCCAACCAGTCCTAAAACCAATAAAGTGTCACAGTATCCACAGAAGAAAAACTGCTAAACTAAATCCAATTTTTTTCACAAAACTCGACTGCTCATATGGCTGCAGGTATATTTTTTTTCTAATAGACATGACAGGGGGAATATTCAGATATCAGCCTTTCCTAGGAGCCACACAAAAAAGAACTGCCTTTCAGCTTTTTCCTTTTACTCAGAGCACTATCCCAAAAGAAGGCGAGTTAACCTGGTAGGAAAGGACTATATTATCAATTGTCTTATTTAATCTAGAGGCAATCAATTGGTATCACTTGCCTCAAGCTTTTTTGTCAACATTTCTCCCTCCAGTACAGCCTGCTTCATTTTATCTCTCTCTAGTACTCAATTCAGTTCTGGAGTACTAGATCATCGCACTTACTTAGATTCTCAATTTCCTGTGAAAATAAATGGCAAGCTGCTACTTAATATTTTTGAGAGACTGGTGCTTAAACACTGCATGTCCCACTGGCTAACAAAGTTGAGAAAGGTAAGCAAGTATCCTGATGGAAACTAGCAGATGTTTGGCATCAAACAAGAGAACGACTATCTTTTGCTAAGATTTATCCTCTTAATCAACTGATACTAAGTGTTTATTTTTCAGTTCACAACAGCTAAAGAAGCAGAACGAAACATTCTTTTTTATCATAATGAATTCAGCTATCCATGTATCCATTTACAGACAGATAGCTTTAGGGGGAAAAGGCTCTAAAATACTTAGACAAGCTAAGCAAAAGACAATGCCTCCAGTGTAAAACAGCTTGGTTATTTTTCTTAGGCTTTTTAATATACAGAACAAAGCAATTCTTGCATCAATTTCACTGAAACTATTCTAGAAAACATTTAACAAATACAAGTTTTACCGTTCAGATTCTGTAACAACTAACTCGGTGAGACAGAAGTGAAAGAGAGCCTCTCTTCCTGATCTGCTAAAGGTATCTCAGAACAATAAGAAAGGAAGGAAGGATGAAAAGTTGAGTTTATGAACCACTTTTAATACAAACATAGTTTTATGTGATACATAATTAGTCAGCATTCCATGAAAAAATGTCATCAACAAACTTCACAAGAGAAATAGGCCACCAATAGGTTCTAAGGAGTACCTCTGCCATGGCGACCAGAGAGACCCAATGAATTTGTTAGCAAAGAAGGGTCCTGACAAAGTCCTGACAAAAAAGTCCTGACAAAAGCAGCCTTACAGATGGTTCTTTAAATTACTTTAGGCAGGCTCTCGCACTTAAATATATGCTCATTAAACACACTATCAAATAATATCCATCTAGGAATGTGGCCTGTGTTACTCTGAATGCCAATGATATCAGAACAAGTCTCCCATTCCCTGATCTGATACTTCCCAATTTTACTTGAGCAAACACATGCTACAGCAGTCACATCTGCAAAATTGCTTATCACCTATCAGTCAAATCATTATAGATATATTATATACCAAAACCCACAGTAATTGTATCAATTTGTTGCTGGGCTTTGCAGGCATGCCACATTCACCTGACTGCTTATTTTTGAAAGAAAAATATGTGTTAAATCACCCCACAAAATTAGTCACAGAGAAGCACCAGAAATTAAAAACATCCTACACCTTCAGTGGTTGAAATAAGAAATGTCAAGATGGAGGTTCATTTACAGTCTCAAAGGTTGCTGGAATAGCAAAAGCTGTGCATGAATAAAGAGAGAAACATGCTACAGGGAAAAGCAAGAGGCTCTTTTTGTCCTTAGGCAAGTGTAATGTAATCAAGAGTCTGTGCTACTTTTGCACATTTTAGAGAACATCACCAGAGAATTTAGGTTTTAAAAGGTCTGCATAGCACAGGAAAGAAATTAAATAGAAGTTGCTATCATACTCATGACTAAATAAATGACTTCTCTGTCAGGCTTGAAAAAGGGATAGCATTAATAACTTCCAAGGATAATTTGCTAACACTTGGCTAGTTGGCTTGATTCTGCAATTGGCACTGATAACCCAGTCTGATTCTCAGAAGAGCAATAGCATGGTTTAATTCTAAATTCCCACTGCAGAAAATTGCAACCTATTGTAGCAAACAATGATTTACCATGGTAACATATATCACCCATGTACACATTGCAGAGTCTCACAGTGGCTACCTGTATCACTGACTCCTGTGTAGAACTATACAAAATACAGGGGAAGAAATTGTTCCAAAATGTCAGTCCAAAACATCCCAAAGAAAGCAAAACCATGAAAATTATCTTTTTTATAAATCCTAACTATTGCTTTCATGAATTTGCAGATAGCCTGATACTGGAATCTAATTGAAATCTGTCACAAGTATAGAACCTTGCTGGTTGCCCACTTGCTTTTCATTATGTGCATTAAGACAGCAGATCAGTCATGAAAAAAATTCCTTCTGAATGTCAAAGCATAAAGATTACTACTGCTGCAACATTGATAACAACTTGCTTGTCCAAACAAGATTGCTCTCATGTAGCACCAGCTTCAAGCACTTTATACACTTACTGCCACGTGTTTGATTTCTGCTTTTTTATCCCAAGCCACCTATCATTCTCCCCATTTTGAAATCTAAGCATTCCCCAGCTGCTGCTGCGACTGCTTTATCTAGCATGACAATAAAACTGAGAGAGATAAACAGCACTCTGATGGTCCAGCATGCCCCAGGGAGAAAAAAGGCTGGAACAGAGGAATCCAGCCTTATTTAGTGTCCCTCTCGTTGGCAACTGTCAGTTCAAAAGCCTCAGGTTCAATATTCATTGCTGACTGCTTCACAACAGCCCTTCCTTGACTACATGCTAGCTGGAACACACCATCTCAAAGGTATCCAGCAGGGGAAGGTATAAATATTTATCAATTCAGGCTTTTCCTGGAAAAAGAGTTTGTATTATTTAAGAACTGCAAACAGAATGAAAAAAAAAAAATAGAAATCAACCAGTAGCCATTTTTGCTCCTATTCATGCCACAGAGAAGGGTGGTCTTAAAAGCAGGGGAAGAGAAGAACAGAGGCATGACAATGGTGTGGCCCCACAAAGGTTCTTAACCTGTACTGGTGGCAGGAGAACAATTTTGCAGAATTCTCTTCGAGCTTTAAGACCTCAGCCACATAAGTACCACAAAGACTTTGAAGCAGTGACGGACAATAGATCTGATGACTCAGTCCAAGCAGCCACAGTCAGTAATGTCTCCCTCCTAACTGATGCAGCTACAAAAATGGGAGACAGGTGACCTTCAAATAGCATTGTTAAAATTCTCAAAGCTTTAATTCCTGTATAGTCCTCATTGTTGAATGTATTTTAGGGGATAAAACAAACAAAAAAAAAAATGTACTTCTATGTAAAGAAGGAAATTTAGAATAGAGCAAAAGGGCAGCAAGAAGCTCCATTTTGTTTTCCTTTTAAATATTTTCTTTCTTCAAATTCTATGGAGCTTTGAGGGAGAGAATCTCTCAATTGTTTCAAGAATAAGTTGACAGCACGACCGTGAACATGGAAGGAAAAATGAACTATACAACTTCTGTATGTATACGTGTGTATATATAAATAAATATGTATATATTAGTAAAAACCTTTCACAAGGAGTACACTTCACATGCTATTCACTCCTTGAAAAAAATAGTGGGAGAAAAAATGGCAAATACCTGAGGCTACATACTCAGCCCCTAAGATGATGAAGGTAGTGCAAAGTCTGTGTAGACTAAAATAGCACAGAACAGCAGAAGTCTGTGACATGGAATGAGAAGCACCTACGTATGAAAACAACCATACCTTGATGAAGTAGATGATGGATGGGCTACTGGTGCTAAACTTAACCCATAATAGGTGTAAAATCTGAGAATACTGGTTTTATGATTCTGAAAAGATGTTGGCTGTTTTCCAGGACAAGCAGAAAGAACCATGACCCAAAAGGCTTTTCAGAGACAAAAACTTCAGAAAATAACCAGGAGGCAGACTTCCTGTCAGAGAATAGTATTCAGCCACTACCTTCCTATCTGTCCAAAATAAAAGACATCTATAGTGAGGTGCAAGGCCACACTTGCCAATCTCTCTAGTACTGGCTACCAGAGGTAACTTTAAATGAGCATGACAGAAGCATACCTACAAACCAAGCAAAAGTAGAACTTAAGTCTGTTGTTTAGATCATATATAATACCAATGGCATGAATGGATTTAAACTTTAGCAATGTCTATGTGACAACAGTGACATCACACACTGCACAAATTGCTTCAGACAAATAGTATTCATCGCATTCATATTCATATTATAATATTCATACTATCATAGTATTCACATTTCAGAAATGCAAAGACTAAGACTATCACAAGGACAAAACTACAAAATCATGAGGTTATTGAAGAAAGGCTGCAATTACAGGGATAAACAAAGTACAGCTGACCGTTCAACAGCTAATACAAAGGCATTAGCAGAAAATCTGTTATAACGTGGCTATAAAGAATGGTTTAAATATTACAAGAGAATTTGAATAGCATAAATTCCATCCAAAGGATATTATTGCTATGCTGTTGTAGTTACAGAACAAACTCAAATAAGCCCACAGAAAACTACAACAGGTAAACAGAATTATATGAAAGCCTGTCAAGCTATGAGACTCTAAAACTACATAAGCAAAATACAAAGATGAGGGGGAGAAGATGGGTTTGAGAACAGAAGGAAAAAAGTCAGCTGCAGCCTCAGCCCGAGGAAATAATAAGAATATCCAGGTATTGGACAAAACAGCAGAATGGCAATTCGCATAAATAAATAACCATTTTGTGCCAGCTCTCTCCTTTTATCTCATTTTATTCACAACCTCCAGTTCTTCTGACATCTACTTGCTTCAACAGCACTTAAGTTCAAAAACCACGTCTTTATAAATTAGCTTCCCCATTAAAGCATTTCTGAGCACATTTATGCACTTGTAAAAAACCTGCACATCTGAGCTTTAGGTTATTTGTAATTTTTCCCCAAGCAATAATAACAATAAGAAATAACTGTAATAAACACAATATCAGTAGCAAGAACTTGGGCAAGATTACTACTCGGCAAATGCTGCCTTTTTCAAGATCCTAAATAAGAAGCGGGCAGAGAAAACAGGGAAGAGAACTTGACGGTTAAGTATCCATAGCAAAAGCATTTAAGAGGACATGGGCACTGTCCACAAAACCTTCAGAGCTTGTGATGCACTGGATCAGAGCACTGGACCTGGGCACTCATCTTGTTCTGCTGACAAGCCAGTCTATTTCTTCCCTTTCCTGTAAGAACTGAGTCCAGATCATCGAGCATAGTGGAATGTCTCCTCCTGAGTATGCTCCACCTTTGTATAAGGTACTTAGATATTCACTGAGCCATACCAAGAAATGACATTATAATCTAGTGGCTGCAGAAATGAAGTATGCTCCTGTTCCTGTTCCCTGCTCCATGAATATGAAGCACATTATGAAGCAGAACAGCTTCAACAGAGAGTACCAAGAGCTACCCATCCATCAGCACCCTACAGACTCTGCTCAGGATAAAGTCTGGAGCAGCAACTGCAACGGTGAATTTAAACTGAGATTGCTCACTTCTCTGCCAAGTGTAGTGCTTGACTGCAGCACATCTCATTAGTTGAATGACTCTGACATGAAGAGAAGCAGTACCCGTATAAAATAAATGCACCTGCCCCTTTAGTCATGCATAACCTGTAAAATGATACTTGGAAAAATTTCATCATGAGGATGATTCAAACCCCTAAACTGCAAAGCAAAAAGGAGAACACCTCTGGGTGGAAATATCTGCTAAATTCAAACCAAATTCAAGAATAATTTTAAGCCTTTAAGATACTTAAAACCATTTAGCTCCATTCTAATATAAATATGTAGTATAATTTATTATTCTTGGACCTCATCTAAAAGAAACTATGTAACTACGGAATGAAAAATCATTAACAATTAACTTGTATTTTGAAACTCAAAAAGTGCTTAATTAACAATTCAAAGTGATGATGCATTTTATGTAAATCTAGCTGCTAAAAGGGAGTTTTATCCTATTACTGATATTAATTGTTATTTTGGAAAAAAAAAGTCAACAAAATGCAGCATACACAGCTTCCTTTACATTTTTTTTTAACTTACTCATATACATAAAAAAAATAGCTCTTAAAAATAAGCTGGTTAAATACTTGAAGGAAAAGAATTTTACCAGTGTTGCTATTTTATTCTCTTATTTTTTTAATGGGCCTTATTACTTAAATGGGCCAGCATCACTCCTGGGAAGAGGGAGGAGAGTCCAGGGAAGAAAGGAAGCAATTCCACAGCAGCTCCAAGACTTCAAAATGAATTCTGCATCTAACTCTCTGTTCAGTAAAACTCCTTCATATTTTTAACTCTCTGCTCAGTAAAACTCCTTCATATTTTTGCAGACCATTTCATTACAAAAGGGAATCACTGTCACTTCTAGTAGCTGCACAACGTACCTTGTGTGGGCTCACAAAAGTAGAAAGCTCTTATGCAGAGACAACATGTATTGTAAGGTTTCAGGATAATATTATTATACCTTGTAACGTGGCTAAAGTTCATATTATTGACACCACATTATCTGTGCTCTCTGAAACCCTGGAGGAATTCCACTCTCCACTAAAGCAGTGCTGAGGAGTCTGTCTCTGCCTTCTCCCATCCCTCCCAGCTCCAACAGGACTTTTCCAGTCCCTCCAGGCCATGTCACATCCCCCAGCAGAGATCCCAGCTAGAGCACAAGCATACAGCAAATATAAATGTTCAGGGCAGACATGGAACAGGCTTTGAGTGCACAGTGTCACCTCTTCAACTTTCACATTCTTTAAATAAATGAAGAGCAGGTTTCATGTTCTGTGACACTTTCCAAAAAAGATGGAATTAATATTGGTCTAAGACACAAACAGTCCCTCCTTCAAAAAGAAAAAAATGCAAATAGAATTTTTTTTTTTTTTTTTAATTACCCTTAGCCCAGATAATTGCTCATCACACTGCTGGGCAAACCCACTGATGTTTCTTCAGCAAACAAGCTTTTCAGCCTTGATTCCACTCGTGGGTATTACTGGGCCTCCACAGGGAATGTTAAAGTTGGCAAATACAGAAAAGGATATTAAAGAGAAGAAAAATGGGAAAAAAACCCTAAAGAACTGTATTAGTCATTCTTTAATTTCTTATAATCATAATGTTGAATCATTCCTTTGAAGTGACTACAGTGGTAGCCATTTAAAAGAAAATCCAGCAGATTAGGATCTTGATGTGTTATTTCTGACTCCTTTCAGAGAACAAATGCTCAAATTTGGGAGGGTCATCTTTGCAACCTATTGCATCTAGGCTGTATCTATCTGTATTGTTTCTAGGCTGCTAATACAGTTGTTATAGGAAGAGGGTAAAATTACAAATCTGGGTAAGTTCCCAAAGGAGCACATTTAGAGAAACATGAAATAACAGATGGTTGTCCTCACCTTCTTGCCATTGTTAATGATGCACTAAGGTCTCCATGGGTTCACGTGGGTTTAAAATAAAAATGAAGGTGCTTACAGTTGCTTTCAAGGGCATTATTTCACAGGGAGCTACATCTTTTATTTTACTGAATTATGCCTATTTAGTCAGGGACCAAGATTAAGTCAAATTAAATGACAAAGTAAGCAAAGTTCAGATTTGTTGTTCAAACTCAACTTTTCAGAAGGTTTATAAATAGCCAAATGTTTCCAGCTTTGTTTTGCTGGGGTGGCTTTTTGTTGAGTTTTTACTTTGGGTTTGTTTTTGTTGTTATTGATGGGTTTTTTGTTTTGTTTGGGGTTGTTTGTTTGCTTTTTTGTTGGGTTTTTTGGTTGGGGGGAGACAGAATGCCCCACATTATGCAGGGGAGACCAGAAAATCTGGTTATTCTTTGCCTCTTTTGCCTCTTGATTACCAAAAATATCTGCCTGGTATGATTTTCGAAACACTCATAACAGTTTCAGTGAGAGCTGGTTGGAAGTTCAATTTCTAGTGTAGTTCCAAGAAAAAGTGTTTCCAAGCAAAGCAGTGCTATGTCCAGAAATGCAGAGCTCATACCACTCACTGTGGAGTTAAACTCTGAATTGTAAAAGAAAGAAGCAAATGAAATAATAGAATTTTTCATAGCTGTGCCATGTATTCACTGGAATAGTAATGGCAGAATTTAGGACCTATTTAATTTTAATTTTTTTTTTTACAAAAGTTCAATGTCCAACTTGGCTATTTAGAATGACAGTTCCTTTTAAGCACAAGTTTGTTCACATTCATAAAAACAGTAAAAATTCTGAAGTATCAGAGTCAGTTTACAAAAGGGGACTTGACTCTGAAAAGCAAAGCAGTTCAGTACAAGTGAGATTTTTGTCAAAACAGGGAAACAAGGTGTTGTCTAAGGAATAGAGAAAAATACCTTTAAAAAATTTACAATGCCTTTTCTATAAATCAGAAGTGTAATTTAGTCTGGATTAACAGTTTTTTCCAAACAGGGCAATGCAGAATTTGGTGGGAATCAGGGTAGTAGGAATCCTGGACACAATTTGATGAAGAGAGACTAAAAAGACTGGTAGGTCTCTACTCCAGGATAAAGTAGAACAAGAAAACAGTAATATTTATTAAAATGAGTAAAATGGGGAATACAGTTTAATAGTTTCTCTCATAGTAACACGGTATGTCAAATAAAATAAAAACTATGCTAATTCAACTTTTTTTTTTTTTTTTACAATCTAATGCTTTGAAAATAACTTACACTAGAATTTACAGACACCAGAAATTTAGAAAGAGCCAAGGAAAACCTGAATAATCATATAAACATCAGAGTAGCCCAAGTTATCAGAGCTGCTGGAAAATATCTTTGCTTTTGCAAAGGATATGAACCTTAATGTTCTCAGGCTTAAGTCAATCCTTCTAAAAACCACAGACCTACCCTGGCTACAAGGATTTCTTATGCTTTCCAAAACAGCTTTTGGTGCTAGCTTTTTTTCACAGGAGAACATGAACAACAAACCTCAGCCCAATGAAGTCTGTCAATTTCTATGCTTGAGTAAAATTTCAAATCTAAGGAACAAACTTTTTCTCTGAATTTTCATGTATTAATCAGTATGTCTGCATCTAGAAACCAGAAATGATGTATTGGTAAATAAGTTGCTAAAGAAAGAAGAGTGGCCACCTCTGAATGCAAACAGCAACCAGTCTTTACTTCAGGTGTCATGCTATTTACCAGTTCATTATTCAGAGTGGCAGTTCCAAAGAGAGAGCTCTGGTTCTTTTTTTTTTTTCCCTCAGTCTCATCTCTAGCCTCTTGCCCTGCAATGCATTTAAAAATCCTTTTATTTCTCCTGAACAGTGCTCAGCCAGCACAACAATGTAATTTGAGATTGGATTAACTATAGCATATCAGATTCTCTGGAAATAAATATATATATATATGTGTGTGTGTATGTAAAATACACCTAGACATAAAAGGTCTTTTCCAAGCCATAGACAGCTACATATGTAGCAAGATTCTCCAGAACAAAAGTCACAAGAGACTAATGAAAGAAACCATAAATGTTTTTTTAAGGCTTAAAATTCTATTAAGGGAGTTGCTTTTCCTGTCCTCCCTCATCACCAAATAGAATCAGAAGAAAATAATAGATATTTCTCCCTCACCAGATTATACTGAAAGTGTCCTTTTAATGTTTCTATAATATTTACATAGCAAGAGATATAAGAAGATCCTTGTCTATTTAGATTGATATAACCACCAATAAGTATGCATGTAGTAAGGATGACAGGAAAAATGCCTATGACCTGCAGGGTAATTTGAACAAACCCCTAACAGAGGTATAAGTATTATGAAAAAGGGACAAAATCCAAAAAATCCAGCCCTTCACAGAAGGTAAGACTCACATTTACTTACATGTGTGATCTTGACAGATGCTTCTTGAACATGTATCTCCATTTCTAAAGAAGTTTGAAGATGGTATTCCTTACATTAAAAGCTAAAAGGATAAAGAAAGATAGATGAAAACACCATGCTGAAGTAGCCTTCCTACTAGCTACATAAAAAGCACCTTTTAAAATGTAAGGACTTTTAAGGAACATTGCCCTCTCTTGGAACATGGATAATGTCTCTCTCCTCCCTGGTCACCTACTGGTGACCTCCCCAGGTCACAGAACCTGCAGGGATAACAATGCCTTTGGCTTTCCTGTGGCAAATGTGAATTACACCATCAAATGCATTTAAAAGTTGCAAAAAATAACAGACATATGTGTACACACACACACAGCTATGCATAAGTATACCCTTACGTATAGATGTACAAAAAAATAGAGAAGTTTTGTTTCAAGTGTTTGATGTTCAGCAGTTTCAGAAAGAGAAACTTCCTCGTTGTACCACACTGATCTTGCACTTGGGGAAGTGGTTTGGAGGGCAGGGGTTCAAGGTTTTCAGAAGTCTATTTACCAAACTATATTTGCCTCTATTCCCAAGAAATAGTCACCTAATTATTTCAGTATTTAATTCTGTAGCTTCCAGTGTATGAAAAAACTTTTCTGTCTGCCATCCTTATTCTCAGAACATCATCAGTTGCAAATTATGTGAAGTCCAAGCACAGGCTATAATCACACCCGAAGTCATTTCCATCTTCTAAACCAGACTTAAAAGTTAAATTCAGCATTCTCCTATTTAAATACTCTGCTCACTGACACCGATTAATTTATTTGCTTTGAAGACTCCGGAAAGCCCACATGTAATTGAGGAGTGTAACAAATATCTCTGTAATTTTGAGACTATATCCTTTATTAAGGTTGTAGTTATTTAATGGTAACACCCTCCCGGATTTCCCGTAAAGAGGTTATTAAAAATATTTCCTGATGCATACTAACTGCATCTACAAGATGAACTACCTTCTAGGCAAAAAAAGTCCATCACTTCTAACATATTTTAATTTCTACTCTGTACAGCGTTTGTATTTCAATATATTCTAGACATAAATAATTTTTATACATAAATAACAAAGATTGGTATGCATTTGGTGCAAATATTGTCCTCTTGTTGTTTCCACCTACTTTTAACAGAAATGTGATCATTTTCTTTTGTTCTGAGAGGACCATCTGATGCTATCAATGTTTACTTCAACAGAGTGTTCCATAAATCATTCATATTAAAGCCCAGGAAATTACAGAACTTTGTAGTATAAAGTGCAAGTTTAGAAACTGTGTGTATTGAATGTTAAGGGATCAGTCAAGTACATCTTCATAGCAACTTGTATGAAATAAGTGAAGCAACTGGATTTCTGTCAGGGTACAGATAAACTGTGGATCAGTGTTATACTGGCAACCCCAGAATTTTACAGATCAAGCTTTTTCCCCCCACATACTCTATCTAGCTCTTTTACACTGACCCAGCCTCTAACAGAGAAATGCCCAATTAAAATCTAGCAAGGAAAAGAAATTTGTGTACTGTTGACACAGCAATATATTCAGCTGGATATTGTAGGTCACCTTGATTTAAAGTGATGTGTTTAATGTGACTAACAAAGAACTTCCAGCAAGCACCATGGAAACTCAATTATAAAGTCACTGTATACAAGGATAATCAGAATAAAGTTAAATGGACTTTGTTCTTTAGTGATACAGCATAAATCACAAGAAAAATGGAAATAATGATTGCAGGACTACAGTACGGTCATTACTTGCAGACAGCACAAGAATTATCAGTGAGAGGTCATTAAGACCTTCCATAATATTGCATGAATTTTTGAAATAAATAATTAAAGGTAGATTTCTGTCTCATTACACCCCTGATGCTGGCTGGCTCCAGATTCAGACAGTCTGGACACTGTAGTCTGATCAGGCAAGACTCCTGAATGCATTCTTAAGTTGGGAGTTATGGGTAGGAAACTAGGACTAAAAAAGAGAGAAAACTTAAAATATTAGGTCATTTGAAGACCCATGACAGACTTTAAAATAACATCCAACCTATTTCCCTATTCCTGACTGCTATCTAGAAACCCTCAAAACATTACTTCAGTCTTTTAAACACATATTTTGCTTCCCTATTTATGTTTTGCTTTATAAATGCAGAAAGAAGGAAGGAAACAAAGAAGATAAAATTATAACAAAATATAATTCACTGGAGAGAAAATGTTCCACTCCACCCTTATGTTCCAATAAGAATTAGTTCTATGTTTAAAGAAACTAAGTAAGGTTGGTTACATATTTAACATGATTCCATCTTAAATTCCTAAAAATAAGGTTATGGAAATCATCGGATGCATCTTGGGCTTAAGATCATGGTACTAACACATATTTCAATAATGACTTTTAACTATTTCTTCACAAACATCACTCTAGTCAGATACATGCTCAAGGTTGCAATGCATCTCCCTACAGCTCTATTGCCACTTGTTACAAAAGCTTAATTACTGTTGAAGCAACGCTAGAAGACACCTTTCAGTGCATCTCCACAGGTAAAGCAAAACAGGATGTCATTTTAAGGCTGATGCTGTTTCTAGAGATTCTTTTGGCATCTTGTTGTTGGGGTTTTTTTGCCTCATTAGCAAACTTCAGAATGTGAAACCTTTCTAGACATAGCTAAGATGAATGTAGGAAATTTTTAATAATTTGCTCATCTTAATAAATCTTTAATTCTATTCTGCATAATGAAAATCAGTCAATAGCATCAGGAAGGCAAACTACATCCAATACAGTAACTACTCAACCAGCTCTTTGCTAGCTTAATTAAATTAAACTTTAGAGCAGTCACAGAACTCTGATTAAAGTAATAATTTTTATTTATACTCAATCAATGAAGTTTACTAGAAAATACTTACACAACTCAATCCTGATTCATAAGCAATCTGCTATAAATCTACATTTAAAAGCTGACCTTA
Organism: Heliangelus exortis; assembly: GCF_036169615.1. Taxonomy (NCBI): domain Eukaryota; kingdom Metazoa; phylum Chordata; class Aves; order Apodiformes; family Trochilidae; genus Heliangelus; species Heliangelus exortis. Next base: position 64,906,615 of record NC_092424.1, read on the forward strand.
AATAAAACAGTAATTCCACCATCAAATGCTGCATTTCTGGATTCTGGACCTCATTGCTAGCATGACCATGGACCATGAAGCCAAAGAGGATTTTAGAGCTGACAGACACTACATTATGCTCAACTAATTGAGACTGCAGAAATGCCTGTGTTTGCCCTTCTACCATGCCTATTAATCACTCAGATGAGGTTTTCCAATTCCAAAGTTTCCAATTTGTGCCAATAGGCACAAACAACCAAACTTACATGTATATTTCAGATTTTCCCAACTGCCAGAAATTTTGGTTTCTTAAGAGCTGGTGGAGTCTGGAGAGAAATTGGGCACTGTGGACCTTCGTCTTCTATATCCTTTTTTTTTTTCCAGAATTTATTTTCTTTTGATACTATACAGCATATCATCTCGGTAGTTGTAAAAACTTTTATTCTCTTTCATTCACGTAATCAGTATTTAAATGGAAGGCATTTCTCTCTTATTTTCTCCAAAGCTGCTGAAGGCTGATTGTTCTCCTGCCTCCCCTAAAAAAGACCAGACCCACTAGATGAATCCTTGCTGGACATTACTGAGTGAAAATGAAAGATCAGTTCTTCAGTTTCAAACCATTCTAGTAACAGCTAAGTAGCAACGTGATTATTTTTTTCTTCAAGACCACTGTCACCATCCAGGTTCATTGTTGCAGGATTTTAAAAGCAAAGACTTTTTGGTTTTGATCTAGAGGAGAATATTGCTTTGAAAACATAGTAGGTCAAACTTGGCCCAGGTTTACACCTGGTGCAAGCTTTTGATCGAGACATTATACACAGCATGCCTGTATCTTTCATCTTTGCTTCTGAATTCTGATTAATTCAAAAAGCACTGTTCCACTTCCCTTCATCATCTTCCATTTCTGGTATTTCAAAATGGTTTGGTCTTCACAAAATATAATCCTCTGGCTCTGATGAATCAGCCAGCAGAAATCTCCAGCCCACCCCTGCTCTGTGACTCAGAGATCCTGAATCACTGCTGGGAGGGCTGACAGGAGCCACACCAGAAGATTTGAACCACTGCACTGGAAGAGCAAACTGCCTACTAATAAAAGTAGCATTTGTTTTCTTCCTCTTGTGACAGCTGCCAGAGAATACATCTAAGTATTTTACACTTCTTTTTTTTCAACTAAACTAAGCCAGACAGGTGCCTCATACACTATGGGAACTGCAGAACAAATCTAGACAAACAGCAGTAGAAGCTAGCCTTTCAAATGGTACAATACAAAAGGACAACAATAAAAAATAATAAGGTATTCTGTAACAGTGGATTCTGTAGAAGAGCTCCTTATACATCAGATGCTGGAATTGTGAAAATCCACACCTTTTTCTTCGTCTTCATGTTTTTAGGTAGCAATCCATGACAAGGAGCAGTACACAGGAGTCTCAACAGAGTTTTAAGATAAATTGTTTCTGTCCATCTAAGTACAGCTCTGGGAAATTGACTCAGCTTTGTTAGCAGGACCTTAAATTCTATTGTCCTTCCAGCTCAACAGTAAGTTTCAAACCATCTTGCAAAATATCGAGTTACAATAATCTTAAAAACAGCAAGGCAAATATATTTAAGAACAGTTCCTGAAGTACATGAATGTTTCCTCATCTGAAGCACAACCTACCAGTCAGTGCACAAGGGAAGAGTAAACCATGAAAGCCCTCCTGAAGCTAGAAACACGTTTACAGAAAACGCTTAAGAAGCTCATGTCTCACCACCTGTGTAAAAAAACCCACTTCAATTTTTCCCTACTGCCTCACACCTCACATTAGTTACCTGCATCAAAGCAAAACAAGTGCAAACAATTGTTGTGTTGTGATCTGCTACATCTATTTTTTACAAGCAAAAGGCTATACAAAGCACTGGAGCCCTGGAGAATGACATACTACACGCATCTCAATCAGTCAACAGGATCTGGGCACCTAACTCCAAGGTCCACTTTAAAAACACAAATGTGATTCAACTCCTAAGCCTCACGAGTAACCTGAAGAAACTTCTCAGAGAACATATCTTGTGTGTCCTAAAAATTAATGCATAAACTACGTTGAAAATTAACAGAAGGAGCAGAATTGTGTAGGTTTCACTTGTATAACGTGTACGTGGTTTTAGACAGTAACTCAGGTGACAGATGCTCTGTCATCTCCCTAACTGCCCTCCCATTCTTTTTCTCCTAAGAGAAGATAAAAAGGGGAGCAAGATGCACTTTAAGGTTGGAGGGGGTGAAAAATACTTTAGAATTGCATTAGTTAAGTGATGAATTACAACTATAATAAAATATGTAAATACAGAAATCACACTCCTCAGCTGGTAGTTACTTTTCACTCAGGAAAGTCCCACCCTGGGCTCAGCAGCAGATGGGGTTCCCCCATCCAGGGTCACCGGGACATCGCACTACAGCTTTGCAGCAGCCACGCCGGTCCCGCTGCAGGAGGCAGGAGAAGGCGACTTGACTCCATGAACAACGTTCTTCCCCCGCAAGGAGGCAGGAGCTCCGGAGGAAGAGCCAAGAAAGAGGCGCAGACCCCATCACCCCACCCCGAAGGGCCAGGGGCCGGCTCCCTGCGGAGCCATTTGGCACCGAGCGCCAGGGGCAGGAGCGCTGTGATTGGTCCGTGCGGGTCACCTGACCGCTCCCTCCTCCCCACCGGCACCGCTGCCCCCCCACGGGTCTGGCACCGGCTGGGGGGGTCCAGAGGAGCTGAGGGCAGCAGAACCGCAGGCAGGTTATAGACTGGGCCTCTCAAAGCGGGACACGACTTATTAGTTGTGTGCTTTATTGTTGCTTTTTTTTTTCTTCCCATATGTAGCAGGTGTCGCCTACCTGTGGCGACGCTTTTAATCTTTACCCGCAGGTTGTCGGGGCTGCTGAGCAGCACACGCTGTAATTTTCATTTTAAAAACAACTCTGCTCCAGCTGTGATAGCTGAAACCCTTGTTCTTGTTGTGGTCGCCCTCTTTCAGGTAAAACTAACGCAGCTTTGCACCGAAGGCAGAGTCCCTGCCTCTGGAAAACCTGTCTGCCTGGTAAAAATCAGAGAAGTGGAAAAGGGCCACCCTAATTTTAGATGTTGGGCTGTGGAGTCTGATCTTCATTGCCACTTGGTTCAGAGGAGGTGAACTGGCACCTCTACTATGCAGGAACAGTGTATGGAGCCTGGTGTGATGAGCTTAACTCCAGCACCTTGTTTCAGTTTTCAAAGTGTGGAAGCATGAATTCTCTTCCCTTCCTTCTACCATCACGTTGTCTCAGGGCATAGTTGGATTTTTGTTGGATTTTAACATTTCTCAGAAATGCATTCCCACATCGGAGTAAATCACCTTAGCAAAGAAGCATTGCAAGGCAGCTGGATCACAAGACCTAGGTTTTTCTGTAAAAGTTTTCATATAAAGTACCTGACCACCTGACAAGTTTCTATCCTGAGACACTGACAGCCTGAACATACCCCAACTCTTGTTTGAAACGGTGAATTCCTAAAGGGAATATAGACAGCACTTGTTTAAATGTGTACTGCCATAAGAAGTGGTTAACTTTTCCTTAATTTTAGAATTACCTTTGGAAGCTCAAAAAAAGATTCACAGTGGTCCTTTGACACTTGGCCAGCTCCACGGTCTTTATAGATTTCAGTCTGGTCATTTTGAGGGTAGAAAGAAAAGCAACCTAATAAAATGTTGGCTTCTGTTCAGCATTCATCAGATCTACCATGAAAACTAAAACCATCTAAGTCAGTTAATCACTGACAAAGTAGCACCACTGGGGCCAGGAGTTTGGTGATGTGAGAGGCAAGCAGAAGCTCAGATGTGACTGTTTCTTCCTGCTGCTGGAAGAGAGTACATAGTGGGATGGCAGCACAAAAAGCAGCTACAAAAAAAGGAATGCTTACTGCTTATGCTGTGAGGAGGAAGGAGGGTCTGCTCTGCAAGGATAGACCCAAGAGGAAGCCTGAAGAGATGCAACATGAAAAAGGATGAAGGCGTTTTTTTTAATAAGGTGCAGCAAGGCTCCAAGCAGCAGCAATGATGCCAAAACCTTTTCTAGCATCAGACTATACATCAGAGCTTGGCAGGCTAATAGCTAAAAATATGTCCCAAAGGGTTGCTATCAACACAGAACCAGGAGATCTTCAAGACAAAGGCACTATCTGGTATACAGGTAATGGCTCTGTTGTAAAAGATGGTCTACTTATGCATACTCTCCTGACCCAGAGCTTCACAGGGCTCTCATTCAGCTGGGGAAAGCTGGTTTTTTTTAATCTTCACTTCCATGCCCTGAGGGTTGCTGGAACTGTGTTTCATTGAACTGCCTAGGAAATCCTCTTTGTAGAGGAAGCCTTATCTCTAACCAAGAAGTGCTCAGATTTACAGGCAGATGATTAAACCCTTCCAACATACATTTTAACTGCTTTCTGCAGATGAGCAGAGAGGGCAGCCTGACAGAGAAGTAGGTCAGAGGCCACTCTGTCATCTACAGAGAAAGCCTTTTTCATAAGACTGAAAAAAAAATAGTATGATAATAATAACCAGTAGTCTCACCTGCTGGTCCTCACTCTAGATACAAGAAAATGGCTTTCACAAACCTGAAAAAGTCATGAAACAAACCCAGAAAGTGGTTACCTGATGAGCTGGTTTGAACCAGAATGAACCATTAGCTTAAACATTTCTTCAGCCTCCTTTACTTTAACTCCCATGCCAAAGCACATCTAGAAGCTGTCACCATATGCTGATAGTATTCATTTGTTTATGCATTGCTTCTTTTTTCTACTGACACAGATGCCACTGCAATTTGGAGAGCTCAAGTTTTTGCTTCCTTTCTTTTCCTGCTATACATTAAACTAAAGCTAATAGTCCAGAGCTCTGCAGCCTGCGTTGTGGATGCTTCTTTTATTAATGCAGGCTCTGTAATAACAAAAGCCAGATTCTGAATTTCACTTACAGAATTTTCCATAATTTCCAATTATGCATTTTCCAGTAAATTCCCGTTGTCAAGTATATTCTTGCACCCATGAAAGTAAATTACTAAAACAAAGCACACTGCCATTTTTAATAAAAGATGATTTAAACCCTTCCTGCCCCTTTATCACCACAAACACATAAATATTGTATTTCAGCTCACACATTTGAAATGTAGTATCAGCCAATACCTCCATACTTTAATAGTGGATGTTAATAGGTAGATAAGGCAGCAACACAAATATTTAAAGTGTCAGCTTCCTTTGTAAGGCCCCATTAAAACCTTATTCCTGATACTGTATACAACCCTCATCTCCCAGGGAAAGAACAAATAATTTAAGCCAGAGCAGATACAGGGAAGGGGTTTTAAGATGATCAGGGAAACAGAGTGCTGTTTTTAATTCAGAAGACTATAAGAAGGCCAGCTCATATACCCGGAAAAATGAAGGCTGAGGGTGGATATTAAAGCTCTCTGTTAATGCATCAAAAGGGAAACAGAGGGGAGAGAAAAGGAACTACTCAAGACACAACATTGATGCAAAAGCAAATGGTTATATAGTGAATATGAATACATTTCAACCAGAGGTGAGAAGAAGGTTTCTAAACATCAAAGGAACAGAGCTTTGGAAAGCTCTTTCACCAGTCTATATCTTTCTGCTTGATACATAATCAATTTTTTTTTTTCAAGTTTATTTTCTGCTTCTCATGGAATTTTAAATTCATTTATTTCCTGTTTTACTGTGAACACTGCAAGGGCAGCAGTTTTGCAATATTTTGTGATGCTGAGTCTGAATGTATGGCCTTTCTGAATCTTCTGTTATGTCACTACATGTCTTGTCAGTTAAATCAGCACCAGGTGTTTGGCCTGATGCACTTCTGGTGACAGTCAACACAAACAGATTACACTGATAATATTTCCCATCAAGAGTTCTGAGTCACCTGATAAGCTTTTTCTTGGTAATGGGGTTTGCCCTCCACTTCCTTTACAGCCTGGGTTAACCAATTGCCTATCTGCAGAGCAATCAGTGATTCCTACCCAGTTTCACTGTGTTTCTGTTTGTTTGTTTAGACTTTACCAATAATTCAGTAAATAAAGAAAATTAAAATTCCTCAAAGATGGTTTCTATCTGTGTGACATCCCACAGGCTCTTTCCAGTCTAGCTCCCTTGCTTGCATCCTTGTTGAGCTCTGCTTCTCCTGAGGGTAATGCAATATATGGCTACACTGCTGCTAGCAAACCAAGCAGTGCAATGACTCCATCCCTTGCCCAGAAGACCAAAATCCCAGACTACCAAGGTCAATGTTAGTAAACTTGCAGTTTCCAAATGTGCAGCAGTGTTGAAAGTGCTGAGTGAGAGCTCTGACCTGTGGTGCTCAGCCAGGGCCAAAAGCTGCAGGGAAACATCTATCAGTTTTATAGGTAAGTCTCATGCCCAGGCTGTCATCCTTTTCAATTTACAAGCATAGATATTACCAGTAAATCAAAGGAATTTTAGCTCAACTAAACAGAGATTTAGCATTCATGTCTTAGCCAAGCATATTGGATTAACTAATTTTAAAGATTCTTAAACCAGGGGCTGTCCAGAGAATGAGGCTGAAACAACAAGTTTACAGCAGTTTTAACAGATAAAATAAATGTGTATAGGATGTGCTTTTACAAGAGAGGGGGTAAACACAGGAGCTAGGAATAAAATTCCTCTATTGCTGCTCCTTTCTATGCAGATGTGTATTTTTTTGTTGCCATTAATTATTTCCCCTGAGAGTTTTAATGTCTCCTAATGAAATATTTCAATAACAAATTAAAAAAGGATGTGAAGAAGAGCTATTAAGAATTGGAATTTTCACTGTCTAGGTGTAAGAATTTAATTGTTTTCTTAATGATTTTGTTACTTTATAGAAGCCTTAAATTCTCACTTACTAAGACATGTGATATTACTAACCACCTGAGTATGAAAAATACACATTCAGTCAAATAATACAAGCCAGACAGCTGTCCAAACCAGCTAAACAGCTACTTCATTAGTTACTTACAAAAGGATCAGGAATTTGAGAGCAAAACTATGGTCCAGTGAATGAAAGGATAAACAGCCAACCAAATACAGACTCTTTCACTCTCTGACTCACTCTGAGATTTCAGACAAGTCCCTTAACCCGTCTACCCTTCAGTTCCTTCATCAAAAAAATTGAAAATAACACATCCTTTGTAAAGTATGTGGAAACTCATGGGTAAAAAACCTGTTGGCATAATCCTCATAGCAGGTACTGTTTCAACACAGTGCCACAGGATCCTTGAAGTACAGCAGCATTTACATTCTTCACTGAGCACCACAAACAAAACCAAAGTTCACAAGCCAGTTTGAACAAGAAAAAGGAAACAAGCCAGGAATTTGCATACAGCTGGTTTTCTTCCAAGATACACAGTCTGCTGATACTAACTGATAAATTTGCAGATACAGTCATCAGTTTGTATTCCAAAACTTCCTCCTTTCAGTGCCTTTCTCACCACTTTCTTCACAGTAGAATTACAAAGTAGATAACATTTAGTGTACAAAACCATGTAAATAAAACATCCTAGCCCAGGATACTTAGCTTCAGGTGCTCTGAAGCTTGCAGGTTTAACGCTAAGTTTGGGCAGAAATAGCTTTTAGATTACAATGGGTTAAATATCATAGAAATAAAGACCTCTATGAGATTTTTAAAAAATGTAAGTTAGATATTCCAGATAGCTTGGCAGTGAAAACATTCTATTTTGGGAAAGGGGGCTCCAATCCCACCACTACAGTCCTCCCTCATTTTATAAATTTTTGAAGGAATTTGACTTTGGTCTACAAAGTGTTCCAGATCAATGCTGGGGACATGAAGCAGCTGATAATTTGGAGGTTGGTTAGCCTCGGGTTCAAGTAGAAATTCCAACCAGAATATAATGCTTTTGTCAAACACAGTAGGCACTTGCAAATAAAAAAACATTCTTAATTAGTCAGTCCTTTCTGACAATACAAATCTGTCTTTTGAAAAATGCTTGCTTGTCTTTAACAAGGCAATATGGTTACTTCTCAGAGCATCAAAGGAGCAATGAATTCACTGACAGCCAGGTGTCTGTGTGAATGTTTTCATCTATGCACCTACTAGTAAGAAGAAGAAATTATTCTGTATGCAGAACCAGTACTGTGGTTTCATCTTCCATAGTGTCACAGCCTCCCACACTGTATGGTCTCTTAATATGACCCTGGTTTCCTTGTCATAAAATTAGAACAGGAAAAATATTTGTGAGTTTGTATCAAGTTTTTTTTGGCTGGTATTTTCTGAAAAGGGTCAACATTATTTATTATAATAATTTCAGTGTGAAACAGTTACATTGAACTGATTCCATTTGTAAATATATTTCATTTTTTAACTGCCAACACTTAATTCAAAGAAAATACTCTTCTTATAACAAGGAAGCAAACAAAAAAGAAGTACAAAAAGTAAGCGTATGTCACCTGCAAAACTGAAAACTTTCTTTTTGAACTCATGAGAATTCGTAGTCCTTTTTTAATGCTTTCAAAGACCCCAAAAGTATTTTATAGGTACATTTTTATGCCCCTTATATTCATTACTTTCTTTAGAAGATTTCATCTGTCTTTTCCAGATTTTAAGGGTTCTCTTCCATTTTTCCATTTACTTTAGATATGATATATCTACAATCTTAAATGTAACTGTCATCCTCCTGCAGACTGTTCAAAGATGTACCTTAATTCTGTAGACCTATCTTCTGCAATTTTAAATATAATCACATTTATCTGATCAAGTAACTAGTTTTGTATTAAACTTAACATGGCTATAAAAGACCCATCAACGTTTTTCTGCAAGTCTTCATCACTACATTATCTCTCAACAGTCCTGGGTACTGTCATCTTACTCTATCTTACACTGGGTATAAGTAGAGTATCAGGACCTCTTTAGTCCAGACATTGATATCTTTGCTACATTTTGCAGCTTAAAGTTCAAATACTATAGATTTTTCTCTAACATTATTTTAGACTTATTTAGTGATCATGCTCTGTGATAATTTCTCCTGATTCTGACAACTCTCTGAATCACTCAGCTCTGTCATCTCCTGCACTGTACATCTGGCATTTACTCTCTTTCTACAGACTCTCCACAACTTAGTGCAGTCCTCACAATTATCTCATATTCGGGTTCAAGAAGTTAAATCCAATCAGCCTGTTCAACAGCTCCCATTTTCAAATATACATTTTTTTTTTCCTATCATGTTTTTCTCTCAGGAAGAATTTACTGAATCACCTAAGAAACTCCTTCATTATTCTCCATCAGATTGCTCCTCAAGTCTTTCATTCAATGTGTCACTGGGCTGCTGATACACTAAAACCACAATCTATCATGATGGACAACATTCCCATGTGGTGATTAATTTTAGCTTTACTTGGCATCCCTGAGATTCTGCAAAGATAAAAAAGTGAGAAAGATAAGAGAGGTTTATATTCATAACAAATAAATCAACAAATCCACACCCATCTTTGTATATTCCTGTATAACTCCAGTGGCAGAACATACAGAAGAGAGAAATAGTCTTTTGTATTGAATTTCAAAATTGCATTGCAAATTTTACAGTGGACTGTTGTCCTGGTTTGGGCCAGGATGAAGGTGATTTTCTGTCTTGTACTTTTGCTTTCAGCTAAGTCTCTTGTAAGTAGTTGCACTTGCTGAAATTAACAGCAAGTTTCTCAGACAGTGTTTGCTTCTAGGACTGGTAACACTCAATGTTTATAGTTACAGCCAGAGACTGGTGTGCAGAACTGCTCAATTCTGAGGAACATTTTACCCTCTAGAAGGAATAAAGAGGTCCCACCTGCAGCCCCTCCCTTGGGGAGGAACGGACAAGATAGATGCCAGAATTGACCAAACAGAGTATTCCATCCCATACACGTCACACTCAGTATAAATTTGAGGGATGACAAGGGTCAAGCCAGCTTCCTGCCCTTCCTGCTTCCCTGTCTTTGCCCGTTCCCTGTTTTGCTTTGGCATCCTGGGAGGATTCCGTCTGTTCATCTGCCTGTGGTCCTGATCCGTGCCAGCCCATGGATCTGTGTGTTCCTGCCTCCAGTTCCTGACTGCTGCTGACTCCAGAAGTTCAACCTGGACTTTCCAAGGGCTGCCCTGCAGCCTTGGTGGTGATGTGAGAGTTATTGGGGGAAAAGAGGGAAGGAACATGGGATCAATTTTCCTGTATATTTGTATATATTTAGTAATTTTTCCTTTTTATCATTACTGTTTCATTAAAGTTGTGTAGTTTAGTTTCCAACCCATAAGTCTCTCTCCCTTATTCTCTCTCCTTTCTTTATCAGGGAGGAGAGGGGGATCAATACCCGGTTTGTTACTTGTTACTCAGTTTAATTGCCGGGCCAGTGTTAAACCATGACAACTGTTAATAATCACACAAGTATGTAGACTTGGCTGACTTCTTTTACCAGCCTTGTAAAGCAACACCAGAATTCACCAGGCTACCACTGTTCAACCACAAGTATTCTCTGGGAGAGTCCCAGGATCACAGTGGTGTCACAACTGCTTTATCTGTGCAACTTCACACTATTAGAGAGATGTCTTTGAGAAAAAAGTATCAGAGTATACAGTAAATTCTATGCAATAACTATGCAATAAGTCCAACAAAAGTGGGTTTAATTTCTGTGTGCTTCTTTTAAATGTAACAGTGACCAACAGAGGCAGCAAGATTCAGGTCCAGCACATAGATGTGACAAAGATGAGATGTCAATTTTTCGGTGCCTTCCTTTCCTGTGAACAGTATATGTACTTTATTGTTCCCTTTGAGTCTGTATAAGAGCTAGGCTTCAGCAACAGAGCAATGGAGCTGACAATGAAGTAAGAAAAATATAAAATAACAATACAAAAATCGTTTCCCATTCATCTGAAAACATGTTGGCAGAAAGGTGACATTGCTTTGGCATGCAGGGCCTCCCAGAGGGTTAAGGATAGCTGGCAAAAACTGGGGACAAGAGCTGCCAAAAGAAATAGTATAGTGGACAATAAATTTCAAGTATCAACCAGATGATAGAGGAGTCAACAGAAATTAGAGAATTTATTAGGATAAATTTATTTAACTGAGAGCTGAGAGGATTACAGTGCTTACCTTCTGTGTAAGAACAATAAAATAGGAAAACTGCTTTACCAGCTGTTTGGTAATCTTGAGATGCAAAGCTGGAGTACTAACAGAGAAAAAAATGTAGAACCCTCAACATACACCAGAACTAGAGGAAACTCTTTCCATAGTTATTCATTAAAAAAAAAAGACCAAGTGATGCCAATACTGGAAACATAATGGTATCTTTCCAAACAGCTAGCAAATCATCAGATAGCGACAACGCATTAAAAAAAAAAAAAATTATACCACACCAGAAGTTAAACCATCTTGAAGTAATTTACTTTGAAGAATGCTAGGAAAATTCAAAACATAAAGGCAGCAAATTTTTGCATTAGAAAGTGCAAGTACATACTCCTTCCAAATAATCTAGAAATCTGCCCTAAAATTTTCATTATTTGTTTTGGGAAAGTAGAAAGACTTTCTTTTTTTTTTCTTTTTTTTTTCGTATGTAATTTCACAGCATTCATCTACCAGCTCAACCTTACTCTAATCACAGCCAATGCAAATATTTAACTCACATAAAAATAGTAATAATCTTCTTGAACTCAGAAGGCTAAGGTCAGTTACTGTGGGATATCCACAATGTATATCTCAGAGAAAGAGGAAAGCAAGATATTTTAAATAAATTAGAATCTAAGGAAAAGTAGAATGTTGTCACCATACCAGACTCCTTCACAGCCTCCTAACATTCAGCATACCAGGTGGGCTGCATCTATCTAACAGGGGGGAAAGGACTCTAGGCCATAAGTTGGCGGGGCTGATAAGGAGGGCTTTAAACTAGGTTTGAAGGGGGAAGGTGTTGAAACCGGGCTCTCTAGAAAGGAGCCCAAGGGTGGACAGGCCAAGTTAAGAGACAAACCAGCAGCCCAACTGAAGTGCATGTACACCAATGCACACAGCATGGGCAACAAACAGGAGGAGCTGGAAGCCATCATGCATCAGGAAAGCTACGATGTAGTCGCTATCACTGAAACGTGGTGGGATGATTCCCATAGCCGGAGTGCTGCCACAGGTGGCTACAGGCTCTTCAGAAGGGACAGGCAGGGTAGGAGAGGTAGAGGGGTAGCCCTCTATGTTAGAGAGTCTCTTGACTCTGTAGAACTTATGGCGGTAGCGTGGCCGAGCGGTCTAAGGCGCTGGATTAAGGCTCCAGTCTCTTTGGGGACATGGGGTTCGAATCCCACCTCTGCCAAGTGATCTTTCAGGAACAGCATGGCCAGCAGGTCCAGGTAAGGAATTCTGACCCTGTACTCAGCCCTGGTGAGGCCACACCTCGAGTACTGTGTCCAGTTCTGGGCCCCTCAGTTCAGGAAGGATATCGAGGTCCTGGAGCAGGTCCAAAGGAGGGCAACCAGGCTGGTGAAGGGACTCGAGCACAGGCCCTATGAGGAGAGGCTGAGGGAGCTGGGGCTGTTCAGCCTGGAGAAGAGGAGGCTCAGAGGAGACCTCATCACTCTCTACAACTCCCTGAAAGGAGGGGGTAGCCAGGGGGGGGGTTGGTCTCTTTTCCCAGGCAACTCTCAGCAAGACAAGAGGGCACGGTCTCAAGTTGTGCCGGGGGAGGTTTAGGTTGGACATTAGAAAGAATTTCTTTACTGAGAGGGTGATCAAACATTGGAATGGGCTGCCCAGTGAAGTGGTGGATTCTCCATCTCTGGAGATATTTAAAAAGAGACTGGATGTGGCACTCAGTGCCATGGTCTGGTAACTGCAGCGGTAGTGGATCAAGGGTTGGACTTGATGATCTCTGAGGTCCCTTCCAACCCAGCCAATTCTATGATTCTATGATCTCATGTCATGGTTCCTGCTTAGGCAAGCAGTAACATGTATCTGCACTTACTTGGAATAACATTGCCTGACATGAAATCCACAAATCCATTACAATAGGTCCTTGTGCCTGTTTGCAGCTGGAGGGTGAAATCTCATTTGTCAATCACAGGCAGCAACAAAATGACCACCCTGGGCAATTCTCCAGCTAAAACAAATCTCCATAGCAAGAATAATTCAGTTCTGCTTTCCTACTGTACAGGTAGCACTAAAATACTGCCAAGAAGTTAGTGACTTGTAATGGCAAAGAAATTCTGAGTTTCACCTTGCTTGTTCCAGCTTCTCTTGTCTAGGTGCAGGCTCTTAATAGACAAGTCCAAGAAGCAAGGAAAATACAGATTCTGATAGCTAACAGCTAAAGACAGGCCCTTACCCTCCCAGACATCTCAAGTGTGACTTCAAGATGATCTCAGGCACAGATGTCATTCTGACAACATTGACAAGGACCTCATCTTTATTTTTTCATCATCACTGAAAAATATTGTTATTTTCCCCAAATTTGTTGTTTGTTTTTTACCAGAACTGGAATAAATTTACCAGATTTCCATGCCTAGAGTTTAGCTCATCTACCTGAAACCAGTATTATCCTTGGTATAGTATATAAAAAAAAGATATTAAACAATGCAATTTCCAAAAACATTGTTCACTTCTGTTAGTGTTGCTTGTAAGAGCAAGAAGTGCACAACAGCTAAAGTACAGAGAGGCCTTGGTGGGAGTGTGGGAGAGATGTTTGCTTATTTTGACCTGTCCAAAGCTACCTATGAATTTTGATGTCTGGAGATTTAACTGCCTCTGAAGAGTCTGTTCACTTTTTGCATGCATTTCGTTCTCCTGGACAGTGGTCAGTAAAAACAGCTTCATTTAACTTCCACAGTGTCATCCAGCTGAATATAGCTTGTTGCATAGCTCAAGATGGAAGAAAACTGCAGAGGAAAGGAAAGAAAAAGAAGGAAACAGAGGAAAGAAGTAAGTCCCCATGATCCTAAAGGTCTTTTCCAACCAGAATGATTCTACCACTGTGTGAAATTAAGTGCTAGAGATTGTTCAGCAAGCTGCACCCCATGCCTGTGAACAACAGTTTTATTGAGTCATTCAATCTATTGATAAAATTTAAAAGAACAAACTAGAATCTGGAGTATATTCACCTTTATACTCTAGTGGCAAGTGCTTGTCCTTACCTCAAAGCAGTTTAAGATCTTCCTTTAATTGGATAGTCCTTCTCACAGCCTTTAAGGGGAAAAAAAACACTCTTCCTCCTCTTCCCTAAGTGAAGAGTGTTCAGATACCTCAGGGTTTATATGATGACTCAGGGATCTGTAAATTATATCTCCACCTTGAAATTCTTTGCCTTTGCAAGAAAATACCCGAGATAAGCAAGGAGCTGGTCACAATATCCTCTGTATTGCCTCTGTGATGTGATAAGAGGCACTCTCTAACTTTTAAATCCTCTTAATATGTCCAAGTAAATGGTTATACATGATTCCCTGATGCTGTCTGCATTCACCAGTCAGATTAGATTTGTGTCTTCTGAAGAAGCTTGTACAAGGAATTGATCAGCTTCATTTGGACTTGACTTTAAAGGGCACTTGAGAGTGAGGAATTCTGCAAACACATTATATCAAAGATCAAAATCTGGATGACAAAATCAGAAACAGGATGACAAAGCATAAGAACAGTGCAGTGCAGTTCTTGGGTTAAACTTGGCCAATGCAATTCTTCCTTAGCTAGCCAGATAACTCAGATGAAGCAATCTAAGATGTATCTACACCATCTACTCACATTCTGTCTTTCAAGTGCTGATACACATAGATGAACCCAAGACTTCCTTTTTGAAATTTTGAAGCTTTTCTTGCAAGACTGGAAGCTTTTTCCATCCAGTCTTCCATAGGAGAAAAACTAAAGTACCTTGAGCCTATGGACACTGAAACAACTTTCAGTCCACACTCACTGGGAACAACATCAGCTTTTGTATTCTCATACTTCATCAGGCTGCCAGTTTCCCACTTTTTCCCCTGTTCTGACAAGGGAGTAAGTTGACTGAATGGCAGGCTAGCCAGACAAGTTAATGTTCCTTATAATAAAACTCCCTCTTTGGAACAAGAAAAAGAATGTTTGTATAAAACATATAGGCTGCCAGCTGTTATTACATTCCATTGGCTTTTTAAGAGACCAAATGCAATACACCAATAATACAGATTCTACATTTATTAAGGGTGCAGTCAGTATTGCCAGAATTCATCAGCTCAACTGCATAGGTTGAAAGTCCTGTTGTGGAAATCAGAGAACCATATGAGCCCTCCAGTGCCCTCCATTCCCACCAGCTGCTGGATTAGAAAGCCAGGCAGCAGTCCACCCCTGCAGCCCCAAGACGGTGGTTGGTTCCAGCCAGAGGCACTGAGGTACAAGTGCCAGGCTCCTCATTCTTGCAGCTATAGCTACTTCTGCTGCTATAGACAAGAAGCTGCTGCCTATTCAGCTCAGCCTCTTTCCATGTCTGTCTGAGGCTGGGGAGGAGCACCAACCCTCCAGAGGCTGACCAACAGGGACCATGACAGGTCCTGCTCAGCAGAGCAAGCTTTCCCAGGCCTGTCTTTAAATTGACAAAGTGCTGGGAGGCAAAGTTTCCACACATCAGACTTCATCCTCCAAACTGTTTGAATATTGCAATGTACAAACACCTCACTTTTCCTTTTTGGCAGTGACCCCGTTTCTAGTTGCTCCTCTTCTGTCTGCTTGTACATCCCAGTGTGAAGGGTCAGGCTGATAATTCCACTTATCCTGCCACAGCCTCACCTGGAGTCATGGCTTCTCTCTGGAAACTGCTGAGAGTCAGTATATAAAGCTTATGGTCAGTCATTCATAAGTAATAGCAGAACAGATCATTTAAAGAAGTTCATTGCATCTCTGCATTTAAAATCGTGTTCAGGTTGTGAGGGAGAAAGGTGTCTAGGTAGAGTTTACTGCATAATGTTGAACACCCAAATGGGATGACCCAGGACTGTAATTTTATTTCTGCAACTCTTGGATTTTTCCATGGATAGCCTTTCACCCTTAATTCTTTTGGGTTTATTGCCATTATGTGTCAGAGAGAAATAATAGTAGAAAAACAACTCCTAGAAAATATAAAAGTTGAGAGATATTGCAATTACAGTCTACACACACCAGTGCAGGAGTGCGGATTCCAAGAGGACACATCTTGAGAAGAAATTTCACAAAATATGTACATTCTCTTGATGTGATTCTGTGCCCTTCTCCCTCTTGGAGATGGTATCAATCTTGCAAGCAGATTAACTGCTGCTCATTCAGCTACATCCTCAAAGGGATTGTGTTCCTCTCCATAAAAGATTCTGACAGCAACAGTATACAAATTTAACTCCTTGATGAGGAAAGAGCAGCTACCTGATCATTTGATTTAAATTAATGCATATTGCTCCCTGTTACTCAGTAGTGCTTGTGGTAACCAGACAGAGACTGGGAGACAGTGCTGTAGCTCATCTCTTCAGTTTGATCCGTTCCACAGGCTGAGAACTACAAAGTTTTAACAAGGACAGAGGAATGACCTTGGCGAAAAATACCAGCAGTCAGTGATAAATGCAACAAGTATGATTATGAATTTGGACAATATTTGCCCATGTACCTTTAAAATTTGAGACAGGGGAGAGTTCAAAGTGAGACTGTTTATATCCCCTCAGGCATCAAATCCACATCACACAACTGGGAAAGAGCCTGAGACATACTCCATACGAGAGCAATAAGGGAATGCAGAAGCGACAAGGAAAAGAGCAGGGGAAGACTGAGATGGCAAGGGACCAAAACCCAAGAGGGATAAGAATGACTTGTTACTAGGTTCTGAAGGAGAACAGAATGATCTGCTGACAGTAGAAAGAAAGCCTAAGATCTACACCAGACTTAGGAAAAGGTAGGCAATGGACTTTGTTGTAAAAATTTTAAAAGTGTGTCACTCAAAGTCTTGCAGCCAAGGAAGATGTATGATATCTGCCATGAGCAAAAGTTATCAAATATGTGTTTGAGGCAAGAATGAACACAGATAGGAAGTGAGTGCAAGGAAAGCACAGGAAAAAACCTCCCCTACTTGCCCTTCACATTGGAAAGAGTGATCCTGGCAGTTACCATTGAAGCAAAACCCAGAATAGTTCTTCTGCCCACTAGAAATAAAAAAGCAAAGCAGCATGACCTGTATGATAGATAACCCTGTCCTCAATGGGAAGAAGGCATGGAATCAAAAAGAAAATAGGAATTAACAGGTGAATTAATGGAATATATTATTTGCATCTGAGGAAGATTTCAGATGTGTAATCCTTGGAAGGAATTAATGGGAAACAGTCTTGACACAGGGGTTTACTCATCAACTATGATATCTGGCTAACTTACATACCAGGATCAGGTTTCAGGTGATTTAATTTAAATAATCTGGGGAGAACACTGAAATCCATGCCATCTGTCACCATGTAAGAAGAGGAAAGCATAACAGACATGGAAGCACTATGGATTAATTAATGCCTTGGAGCAGAAGAAGAAAAAAAAAAAAAAAAGCAAGGCAAGAGAAAAAGACGTGCTAAAGAAAACAGTAGAGTCAGCAAGGCAAAGTAGCTAATATGATGTAATCAGAAAAGGAAAGCATAGGTCAGGAGAGGAGAGACAAGTACCTCAAGTCTATACATAAAATCAAATGGAGGCACTAGAATTTGATAAAGGACACTCAAGCAAATACCATAAGACTCAGAACCTAGTGGAGAAACAAGAAAGGTTGATCAGGATAAAACAATGCATGGTTCAAAGAGAGGGGGAAAAAAGAAAATTAAAAGGAGTTAGCTGAACAATTAGTCAATCAGGTAAAGGCTCTGGATAAAAGACTGATTCAGCCATTTCTACAAAATTTTAAGGGAAAGAACAGAAAAAGCCTCTTGTATGTGTAGGGAAAGTTTCAGATGTGAAAGGGGATTTTTGCTGAAGTGACACCATGATTTAGCAATAAAAGAGTGGCCTGAGCAGCTGTTTATCTACTAGAAGCAGTAGGGGTTTGATGCCTTTGGAATTCTGAGGGGAGATGCAAAAACTGCTACCAGTAGTCCACCAGAATTACATAGTCCATATGGGTAACAGAGGAAAAAGCAAGAAGAGATGCTCTTGGGGCAGAAATTGGAGGACCAGAGAGGAAACAGAAGACTAGGACCACCTGACTGGTTGGACTTGGTGATTTTCAAGGTCTTTTCCAAGCAGAACAGTTCTGTGATTCTGCAGTTCTGTGATAGAAGGAATAACTGCAGTGCTGTTACCACATACAGGGCCAGAGGTACAATAGCTGTAAAATGGAAACTTTGTAAAGAAGAGAAGTTAGATTCTTTACCACCTGGAGAAACATCTCCAATTAAAGATCTACACGAGGAAAAGGCTTTAGATAAGCTGAAATGTGAAAGATTAGGAGGACTTTTCAACCAGGGAGCTGCTTGAGAGAACATAGTTTGTGGTGATCATCTTAGGTAGAGTCTAATATCTATATCCTTAAGAAAAGGATAAAAAAAACCTGGGAAAACTTAAATAAGTTAGTGAATAGTTATAACATTTGCCCTCCCACACACACACAAAAAAAAGAGTTACAAAAACTTACACTGCTTCTACATAGATAAATTGGCAAACAAGATGGTAGAACCAAAACACTCAGCTCCTAGTAGTCATGTTAGAAACTTAGAGGAAAAACTATCAATAGAACACTGTTCCATTGGCCTGTGAAGTGTGGGGAGAAAATACAGGATAAGCAAGAGTAACTGTACATTATAACTTACACTATAAAGCTTTAACATGAAGTAAAAGTTAATATCCTAGAACCCCTATGACATTTTAAAACTAACTAGGAGGATTTCATGAATGAGGCCATACTATCTGCATGGTCAAGATAGCAACAGTAAGAAACATATCCAAAGAGATTTGTGAGGCTGTGAAGGCAGGAGATAGGAATAAAAAGCCTCTATGCCATCTTCCTAAAGAAGCTGTTAGACCAAATCTCATGTTAGGGCTGATGATTTAATACACTTTTAGTATATTTTCACTGCTTAATAATTCAGACACCCAAGAACTCCTAACAAAAAGAGTGGTGTTTACTTATTTGACCTGCACACAAACCCAAGTTCAAAGTACAGCAGAGTCCTTTTGACCTTCACAGGATCTGAGTCAGCATTTGGGTTGAAACAGAAAAAACCAGAGCCATATGCTACACTTGTAATTAATTTGAGATTGGTTAACTGACTCGCTTAGGCTGGTGGAGTTATATAGTGGAGGCCATAGTCATTCTGCCTTTGGAAGTTTATTTGTATTACTCCTAAAATTAAGCACTGAAGCTTTTTATGAAGCAATGTAATACTGATGTATTAGCTGGCAGCATACGGGAAACACACTCTTATTTATGAGTTCTTAGCTGTATCTTCTGTAAGAATAAAAACAAGGAGCATGAACACTGATGAAATCCTGCATCAGAGCTAACCAGCTAAACCAGCTAAAAGCTAAACCAAGAATAAATCACAGTAGCCAAAGAGCAACACAGCAAAGAGTTCTGCTTCTTGTTGTATCAAACAGAAATATGACAAAGAAGGAGGCTTGATTAGTCATTAAATTGAAACCTTGTGAAGCCTAATCTTGCTGATTTGCTGGTATCATAAACCTGATATCTACACCTAGCAGTTTATACTGGAAGTTAAATGTCAGGTATAGTTTAAACACTTTAGTGTCCAAACCTGACTTTAAAGTTGCCAAGCAGACAAAGCAACGCTTTTCAAGATCATATTTTGCAGCTTAATCAACCTTACTCTTAGTGACTCACACTTTATTTTCAGCTGAAATTTTAGTTTTGGCTTCTAGCTGTTGGCTCTTGGTACACAGCTCCCTACTCTTTAGTAGCCAGTAACTTCTCATGAAAACACTCAGCCATATTGATCACATTACATGTAAATCATCTTTTGGATTAAAAAAAAAAAAAAAGAAAAAAAGAAAAAAACAACACAACCTATTGCTCTCTCTGTGTCTTTCATTCTGCCATTATCCTCAGCCCCTGTACTGTTTGTGTTGATTTCTTCTGTGTTCTCAGTCTTTCAGCTTGCTTCTTTAAATATTAATTCAATTAATCTCATTTTAGCTGTCTACAAGCTGGACATCTAGCCTAAGCAAGTCTTAAAGACT
Organism: Heliangelus exortis; assembly: GCF_036169615.1. NCBI lineage: Eukaryota > Metazoa > Chordata > Aves > Apodiformes > Trochilidae > Heliangelus > Heliangelus exortis. The sequence goes on from NC_092424.1 coordinate 64,926,749, forward strand.
GCTGTATAGTCCACAGAGGACAGAATGCAACTCCAGATAGCAATTTTTCCTCATTTCTTAGACACCTCTCTCAGGATCAGATAATGATGATTTGGATCTAAGTCTCTCTCCTGACTACAGCAGGAAACTAGGCCATCCAGCTGAACTGCACACCCAGCTTTCAGAAGGCTAAATTTCAGCTACATCAATTCAAGTTGATACTCAAACCCTGGTATCAGTTGTTTTCAGCATTTTAGCATGTACTTCAGCAGGACTGCACAGGGTGGTCAAGTCACTTCACTGTTCTTGCTATACATACTTGCATGTCTGTCCACCTCTGCTGTATCATAATAGAGAAGCTCATTTTCCTTTCCTTCACAGTCTATGACCTCTATCCTTTTTAGGAACCCTCTTCCAGACTGCAATTTCACCTTTTGTAATCTACATTTGGAGCTAAGATCTCCTGGAAAAATAAAGATCTCTCTGCAAAGTCTATCGCTATTCCCAATTGTAATTATGATCCAAATAGTCTCACATCTCAACTGCACCTATTTAAATTTCTTGGTTTGTATCTTGAATGAAATTACACTGAGCTTTATAGGTAAATGACATCTTTGATACAAGCTGAAAACTTGCTTTTAAAAAAGTAATAAGTCAGTACACTCCTTCATAACCAAGACCTAAAAATTCAGGCAGCTGTACTGATTTCATGCTTCAGAACAACCATAAATTTTGGGAGCCCTAGCTTTGTTTGGAAATAATACCTTTTTGTGATATTACATGAGCTTTTCTCAGAAGGGAATTCCTGAAAACATTTCAGTTCTGAAATGTATGAGATTACAGAGAGAGAAATAACAGTTGTTGTAGATACTTTTATCCCCAAATGTCTGAATTTTCAAGATCCTAGCATAAGTAGACAGAAACGTTATGAAAAACTTGCTGTTGTGATATGAATCACTGGAAACCTTACCATAACGGCTTAGAGATATTCCAAAAGCACTATAAAGTACAACAGTTGAACTAGACCTTTGAATTAGTGACTTTACAAACAGCCCACCCTTAGACACCTTGAATACATTGCATACATTCTAAAGCTGCAAATGAGCTTTGCTTCAATTGCTTTTATGTATTACGTAGGAGAGCATAAAGGATTGATATGAAATCAGGAAAAATAACCAAACAAATAAGACTTTTATGTATTACATAATATTTGAAAATAAATCTGTATGTTTACTGTGCTCTATATAAGAAAACTGAAGGATAACAACAAATGAGTTAAAGAAGAAAGAGAAAATGAATCTACAAAAAGTAAAATAATCTATACCGAAGCCTGCAAGGCAGAAGTAAAGCTAAGTAAAGGTACAAGTTGCCATGGCTGCACCCAGAAACACACATCTTATACAGGCAGCAGACAGAACCAGTGCTGCCTGTGCTGAGCTTTGCTAGTCCTCACTTACACAGGGTCCTCAGGGTATTTCTCTGCAAAGAGATCCCACAGGCCCATTAAGAGGAAGGGGCTGATGTTCCTCCTCTGAGGCATTTACTGGGAGAGGTTCCAGAAATGATGAGGGTGGTAGGGTGAAAAAAAAAAAATCACAATTTGTGCAAAACTGGACAGCAAGGAGGAGCTGGGAGCCTCCAGGCAGAGCCAGAACAGTGATGCTGCAATGCAGTCACTAAGAGAGTTGCAAACAAGCATAGAATCAAAGGCTCACCTTCAAAGTGGGCAGAAAGCTGTGTATAAGTTCTGTTTCCTCCTTTTCTGTTTTCTCTACCCAATTTGCATTTTATGTGTTTAAAAGTTATAGGTTTTACCTTTCCAATCTGACCACGTGGGAGGGAAGAGAAGCTGTGTTTTAAGTCTGCTGGGCTTTTGGGAGATGTTCACTCCAGTACATAACTCAAGCATTTGCATTTCTATGTCCTGGGCAACACAGGCCTAGCCATGATGCATTAATGAAACTCCCAACCTGTTCTTATCTCTGAAACAAGCTCTAGAAATTCACCTAAGACTTGCATTTAGCTGCTCTGAAGACAAAGATAGAAGAGAACTGGCACGTCTTCATGCTTTCTCCTTGAACAGCTGATTAATTTGGAGCTTGCCAGGATCCATCCCATTCCCCTCTCATACCAGGTGATGGGAGGCAGAGATGGTCATTAACATGGTTTAACTCATGGCCCTAAAAACAACAGCATTAGCACACACAAGGAGCAGCACAGGTGGGAATGAGAAGCAAGGAGCAGTAACCTGTTCCTTATAACCACTCTCACTGATGAAGAAAAAGACTGCAAAAACTGTGTCAGAAGTAAAACAGCCTAGAGCAACGTGGCAGTCCTGGGCTGAATCAGAGGAGTTAAGAGACCTTTCTTCCCAAAGTTATGGCTACTGATTATCCCACCATTACTATGCCTTAGCAAGAGCACTGATGGTCATGTGGCAAAATGCAGAAATTAAATAGGTAAGACACCCAGATAACACATATTCTCTCCTGTGAGGAAAAAACAAAACAACAACAAAAAAAACAACCCAGCACACAAAACTGAAAAAACAGCAAGTTTTAAAGGATACGTTATTTAATCTGGAACTATAAATGCAAATGTTTTTGTCATAAGTGGGTTTCTGAGACGTGCAACATCTCACTCACACTTGTATAGTGTTAATAGCCATAAGATTTTTCGTCAGTCAATATCCCCTTACTGTCTCATGGTCATGCTGCCTCCAGCATTAGAAAAAAAAAAAAGTTTATTTTCATATGCCTCTCTAGCAAAACAAGACTAAAACTATTCCTCAGCATCCATCCTGCAAGCTACTCACATTTAGTGAGAAACTTAAAATGTTGCAGTTTCTTTTTTTAATGACTGATTTTAAATTAATTCAACTGATTTGAATAATCTGTTGTTTGCCAAACAGAAGAACAATATATTTGCAGTGCAAATGAATTTTTATAACTAATTTCTGCCGATTTTAAAGGAAAACAGAAATTTTTAGCTAAAAAATAGGAAACTTGTTAATGGCCCCTCAAAGCAATTCAACTCAGTCTCTATCTTAGATGCTGCTGCAATGCAGACTGGGGAGTGGGAAGAGAACAGGGGCTTTCACTGAGGAGCTCTAAAGATGGATGTGGTGAAATCTCCAGAGACAGAGATTACAGGTTTGTTGTTTTAGCATTAAAACAAAGAAAGCTGAAGTGTGTTTAGTATGCTGTGGCAGTGCAGCTTCTGGCAAGGTGCCTTTCTGGGGCAGACGACCTGGAATCACCTGGCCCAGTGAAATAAGAACAGGCCTTGTACCTGGCAAAAAGGATGATAATCCCCTTCAGAAAACATTTGTTTCTTCCCTTCTTTCATCCACAAGCCCTTAATGGGAAGCGAATGAAGAATGCCAGATGTAAAACTATCCGAAGTCTATTATCCACTACATTAACTTTTATCAAGTTATTAAACCAAAATCTTCACAAAGGTGCTGAATTTCTAGCAAGATTGTAAAGAGAGACAAAGTGAAGCCCTTTAGCTCCCTTGCAATACAAAAGTATTGATCAAACCAAGCATCAACAAAGCCATACTTCATAGGTATGCCTTGCCCATAATCATCTTCCTTAAACTAAAACAATGATGTTCCAGCAGCACATAGTAAAGATTTCCTAAGGTTTCTTTTTTATTTTTTGTTTTGGTTTGGTTTTTGTCCTGGTTTTGGGTATTTTTTTTTTAATTGCAATCTTTTCTGTCTGCTTTGCACTTTATTGTGGGTTATTATGGCATGGGAGTGAAACTTGTCAGTTGTCAACCTCCCAGTGTTAGCAGCCTGGGAATGCTCACGCTGGTAGCCAGCAATTACTCACACATCAGTGTTAGATCTGAGCAAGAACAGGCATCTTGCCTAAGCCTTCAGAACTTCAGTTTCAGCTCTCAGTATACACTATTAATGGCAAACTACAAATCAGAGAAAGAAATGCCTTTTCAAATGCAGTCATTCAGGCTGGGAGATTACCATTCACTTTACTATAGCTTCAATCAAGGGGCTTGGGAATGTGCTGATTTACATGGGATCCTAATGGCACTGCTGAGACACCAGGTGCTACTTGCCCAATCAGGGCAATCATGAAACCAAAACATGACTTTTCAAAGAAATGTAGTGCACTGTACCAGTGCTCATACATGGTATTTGTATGCAAATGTATCTGAGATTTCTGCCACTAATGACTAATTGCCGAGTCACTTGGCTGTAACTTAAATTGTTATTTTTCCTCCCAAGATGAAGATTTTATTCATCAGAAGTTGAGGTGGGTTTTTTTTCCATGTGTATTGACAAAAAGATGTAGTAGCCTATCTTCTGTTGACAGGAAATGTGCAGGAGATTTTCTGTTATGTACAATGTTTTTACATATTTGTCACAGACTACTTCTACCTTCTGTAACGAATCTCGTCATATTGGTCTCATTTTACATCTTTTTTTTCAATCTGCAGTTGAGCAATAGAAACACTGAATTGTCCCACCATTGTTAATGTGACTGAAAACACTGGAGTTATCAGAATACAATTCCACTGTCATGTAGTTTTAGCTCATTTTCATAAGTTACTATGGCAGCAGGCAAAATTATGTGCAGTTAAATAAACACTCCTTCTGGATGAGCATAAATTATTTCAATCCATGCAACTTTAAAAGAAGAATATCTGCTGTTTAGCTAAGCCATAATATTTCTCCTAAAGATCAAGAATTTTTTACTCTAAACCTTACTCCTTGTTAGTCACTCTTTCATTGTCATCTCTACAGTGTTTTACAGATTATAGTAAATATCTCCCAGTTCCACTATCTCCCAGTGGAACTATTTTTAAAAAAAAAAATCAAATATAATGTACTTTGTAAAGATTTTTTTTCTACTTCTTGTTCTTTTAATTACTGATTATACAGTCAAGAATGGTAAACTTAGTCATCCATAATCAGATTAGAGCTATTATGAACATTAACTGTATTTAGTTCAAATATCTACTTTGGGTTAATGATTTATATCAGGTACTTACACTGCTTAGTTTAATTTGCATTTTGTCATGATCACTTGAGGATCATGCAACAGAAAATAAGCCTTAAGATATTTCTCTGCCTAGCTTCATACCCTAACAGTCATATCCTCTCTCCTCTCAAGAAAAAAAATGATGAGCGAAGAACAGATGTTTATACTTTTCTGACTGCTCACAAGAAAAGAGTAGACTTGAAAGGGCTGTGGAAAATCCACAATGGTCTCTAAGCCAGATTCATGTCTGAGGACACCCAATGTTCAGCTAGGATATGAGTCTCTCCAGAGACTCGTTCCACAATGCCACACATGCACTGTTGCATTAAAGTCAGCTCCAAGGAGGAAGCTCTTCTTGGCAGTGCCATCTCTTCCTAATGACAACCACGTAAGACTTGGACAGTCATCTGCACATTCTTGGCTAAGAATCCCCTCCTCAGCATTCCCAATTTAGGAACATATGGGCTCCCTTGTCAGCTTACACTCATGCCCATCTGTTCAGATGGTGTGGGGTCTGCCCACAAGTCAGTCAGATGCTTGCTTTAGGGTACACGTGGTGAGCAACAATGGGTTTAGATGAGCAGCCTGCACAGCACTGAAAATGCCTTTTCTGCTGCAGGATGGCTCTTGTCTGTACCAAGAGTCAAGCATTTGCACCCCATGCCTCCTTACACTTGATCAAAGCTGTTTGAATGTATTTGCCAGAAAAAAAAAGGAATATATCAGCTAACCACTCTCATTGATTGTAGGAAAGAGAGCTGTCTGATTAATAGAAACACAAAAAGAAACACTTTCTCAAGAAGCAGAGTCTTGGCTAATCATGCAAACCTAATGTACAAAGTGGCCCGATGGAATATGCAGAACTACAACTTAGTAATTCAGTGAAGATTAAAGCATAGACTACCTAAAAATACCTAGAAACATAATTTCAGGCTTGCTGTAGTCTTTCACCATTGATAGGAAAACATGCGGACCAGGGGAAAATGACAGAAAAAATATCATCTTCCAGGTGCAGTCAGATCCTAGGTAAGGGCTTGGCAACTGCAGAGGACAGTAGCATTCACATTGTAGGAACTTGCATCTCACATAAAAAGTTTGGATTTGACTTTAGATTTTTAGGTATTTGCTTCCTCTAAATACCACTCAGGCACATGAATAAATGACAGGATCACACACTGAGTTTTAACTTCAGTGGCCCAGGGCATAGAGAAAGAAGCTTCACATCCTCCAGGATATTGAACACAAAGTTAATTTTCAAAACTTGTGTGGTAGCACCCCATTGAAGAAAAGCTCTACTGCCTCCAACAAGAAGATTTGGCAAGGACGTAGGTAAAACAGGTGAGGACCAAATCTGTTTTCCTATACATAGCAAGCTCTGAAGCATCTCAGCAGGTTGTATCAGGAAAGATTTGTAGAACAGGCTGCTGTATACATTCATCAGGACTGGGACAGAAACCATACGTTTGTATGTAAGCATACAATGGTCTCAGCAAGAGTAGGAGAAACTATAATTTGTACTATAATTGTTGCTCTTTCATTTAGTCTGAATAGGGCAACTGACCAGGGACACTTTTCTTCAAGAAAATTTGATGGCTAATTTTCATGGCTAATATTTTCCACTCCAAAAGAGTTTTTTCAGGTGGTACTTCTCTGAATCACATAGCATTTTTTCTCCAGATACATATAAATTCATGACAGTTGTTTGTTAATTCCGTAGGCCAGCATTTTCTAGCAAGGGTTGGCACGCAGGAGGAAGTCTGATGTGCAGATGAAGAACTCTTCTCACAGAGTTCTCATTTGGAAGATTGTTTATCCAAACTACTTTAGGAAATACCTTCTAGTAATTAATATACTTACTAAAAAAACATTATAAGTTTGCACAACTTAGTTACCAGAAATGGATTAAACTGGTAGATAATATTGCTTGAAATGTCTCATCACAAATCCTCTGAAATGCTGCCTTTCAGTTATAATTCAGTTGAGATTAAATTAAGAGACAGCTGAATCACTTAATGAAAGTAAATCCACAAATAAGAACAAATCCAAAGAAAATAATTCTTCAGTAAGCTGTGGTGATTTATCTGAGGCTAATACGAGTTAATACTACTCAAATAACTGAAGATTTCAACTCAAATGTTTGTCTAAATTCTTTAGGTAATTCCCACTACCACCTGTATTTCCTTTACATAAACTCTTGAGTAGCAAAGCTTTATTTACAGGTTCAAAGGAAAATGAATTGTAAAGTCTGTTCTACAACCATAAATGAACACCAGTTTTAAAATGGGCTTATAAAGTAATACAAATAAAGAAAACCTTCAAGCAAACTTTTAAAATATTTCAAAAAAAAAAGTAACTGCATAGCATGCTATTAAATCCTTTGTCTCTGTTTTTATGAGCTAATTTTCCCGTGTTTACCGTGCCATAATACTTGTGATCAGGAATAGGGGTCAACATGATCTTTCCTCAATAGCAAGCTTGAAATAAAGCCTACTCAATTATGTTGGTTTGCTGGTCAGGTTTAGAAAGTCATATCAGAATAAAGAGTAAGGAGGATGTTTCAGTGAAAGTATTAATTTTACCTTTCACCTCCTACCTAGGTCTTAAAGTAGAGGAAATTACAGCACTATAAAATGCGTGAAAATTGGTCACTAAATTGGTCCTTCCATCTTAGGCATCTGTGGAATGACAAATGGATTTGCTTATATCACTTATATCCTGGAAAAAGAAGAAGGGGAAAAAAAAAAAAAAAACCCACAAAAAAAGAATACTTTTCACCCATAGACCCAACATCAAAGGAAGTGATTCTCAGGTCACTGGGTCTAACCTCCTAGAGCTTATCATCAAACCTGAATGGAGAGTTATACAATTGGCTGTGATTCAATGCATATTCCACAACAAAAACCATAATTTAAAACAAGAATACAGGACCATACATTAGTAAAACTTCAATGAAGCCAAACTGCTCCAAACAATAGATAAAATTACAATGACAGGTCACCCACTGAATGCCAAATATTAATAAATTCTTAATGCACTTTTCTGCCCTCCTATGTTAAAAAAAAGTAAAAGAATGTACTTTCACATGCTAAAGAGCTTCCATTAGGTGAATTACTCTTTGTGACATTCAAGAGTGAATGCCACAGGTATAGTAGTAACAGACACTGGATTGGTTTTTTCCTTCTGCTTCCCTAAAATAATCATTGTATGCAAATATTAGTCTATCTTCTTGCAAACAAGAAAATTCAGTAACAAAGAGGATTACCTAGCATTCTTCCTACCATTAAAAACTGAGGCTTTGAACCAAATCCTAAAAGCAACTGGACCATTACATTTAACCTTGCTTCTCTTGACCCTTGATGGAGTAGAATAAAAAGTGATACAATTAAATGTCAATTTACCTGTCAATGTTGCAGTTAGTCTGTAAATTCTGGCAAATGCAACATCCTGTTCTACTTAAGTCTTTATACTGTGCCCTTTGTTGTAATCCCTGAGCATGTCTGCCCAAGCACCAACTTTCAGGATAGCTGAAAACCATATTGAAGAAAAGAGCTACAAAAATGGAAGAGGAAGATGGATGGTTACGGTATTTCAGTGGTAAATTATATCAGCTAAGCTAGTCTGGTTTTTCTGAAGAAATGTCTGTGAGTGATTTTGAGGTACTGAAGAGTTTCAGTTGCTGTTCAAGATGGAGAAAAGATTCCATTTATTTGATCCAAGGGCAGTTTACAGAAAGCATGAAGGCAACAACAGAAAGGAGCTACTCATAAAGAAATGATGTAGAAGGAGGAAATCTATTAGGAGAGGTATAGATTCCCAGTTTAATTTCTGGAAACATGTTTTTTCAAACCACCTGAAAAACCACTTCAGGATGCTCCAAACCATGGGTAGCAGAAGAAAGCATCCCTTCTAATACAAAAGGATTTCTAAGTAAAGAACTCAGATTTGATGCAAAACAGGATCAAAGGAAACTCAAAGTGCTCAGAATATTATAATCATTATTAAAGCCAAATAACTCGCTCTGTTCTATTAATTTTTCATGCACATCATCACTGGATTCCCTCAAATCACTGGAACATAAGTCTAACGTGGGAGAAACAAGTACTGAGGAGCAGTATGAATGCTATTTCTGAGTTTTAAGTGTCACACCATGATAGATTATTAGTATATTCTGTTTTTTTCAGGGACCACCTATATTTAGTCTGATCTCATTTTATACCTATGCTCGTTTTATATTTAAAAAGTATACAAAATGTTGTATATCAAATGCTTAAGGGATACACATCATAAAGAAAATCCACACAGTCTTCAAACCACATTTAACAATGAACCTGGTCAGACTTCATGCAGTATGTTCCCTGTACATAACTGCTAACTCACAGTCCCAGATAAAGTCTAAAGCAGACAAGTTTCCTTCAGCTAAGAAGAAGGATCCTTTCACTATGCATGGTGACTCCCTGACCATTGAACAGAACCTACTTTCCACTTTCTTGTGTGCCAATGGTCCAGCAGCTCAGGACACAGAGCCAGCTGGAACAATACCTGTAAAGCAAGGTGAGCTTAAAGGTCCATATTCATAGAAAGAATTAAACACAGGGATGATGTGCAGAGAAAGGGAGATGTGTAGTAAAATTATTCTTAAGGCTGGAAACTAATCAAAGTATTTTAGCCACTGCTCTGGATCCCGAATTCAGAGATTTAAAGGTGCCAGTTCTCCCTGATGCAATCTCTGATACAAACAAAAGGGTCAAGAATGACATAATACTCCATACTCCATCCCCCACCTCTACAGTTGAAAGTGGATAGAAGCAGCTCTGAGGATAGGTTCTGCATTCCCAGAAACAGGAACTAGAACACCAGCCTTGTAAAACAGCAATACAATGAGCTGCTTTCCAATCAGTATATCTGATTTATTGTGTAATTCTATATTTCTATACTAAAAACTGGCACTTTAACTATAAGGCCACCATCCTCCTCTTTTCTTTCAAACATGAAGCAAAGGAGTCAAAATTTCAAGCAACATTCCTGACTGGCTAATACCAACTTACAGGAAGATGCTGACTCCTCAAGAACTCAGCTTATCAAAGCACCCCACCAAAAATAAAAAAAAATGTCCTCCAGCACTGTTTGGCTCATGGCACCTGTCCCATCACTAAATAGGAAAATGGAGTGAGGAGACAGAGCTAGGAACACAAACCCACCCAGGCACTGAAAAGTTGAAATGCTGCAATTGAGGGGCAGCCTGGGACTGTCACATAATGAATCCTGATGGAACAAAAGAAATCTTCCCATTTCCATACAATTAGGGTTGCTTCAGACTGGAATTGACTATGCAGACCTGATGAGCAGAGTTACTCAGCCTGGAAACCGTGCAATCCACAGAATAATATCTTCTGAATACAGTCTTGTGTCAAGGCCTGTGATTAGTATTCTGTTAGAGAGTGATTCAGTTATTCCAATTATAAGAATTAACTTACACTTGGGCTTTGAAAAAGTGAAACCATGAGGGAAATCCTTTGCACTGCCACAGTAACTTTCATTCTTAACATATTCAATACATGACACTAATTTACTTTAAACTGGATTATTTATCCTCATGGACATAAGTAGAAAAGAGGAATTGCACAAAAGCAGAGTTGATAGACCAGGGAAAACCTTTCTATCACACTCAAAGTTTAAAGGCTTTTGTCCTTGAGTGCAACAGGGGATGGTGATGTTCTAAGTTGAATGGAGATGTGTGCAAATGCCCATATCAATAAAAAAGGTTTGTACACTGTTAAACACAGTCCTTGGAGGTAAGCTAATTAGTAAACTAGAGAGTTTTAAAACTCTCAAGTGCACTCTTTGAACTTGAAAAAAAGATATCTACTAATGAACTCCCCTGAGGGTTAACAGTCTAGATTTGGCAGCACACATACTGCTATAGCTGAATTTCAACTCAGTTGATGCACAGGCAGCAATAAGAAAACTATTATTTGAGGGCAGAAAAAAGGGATGATGGGTACATATATAATATATTCAGTGACCAGTATCTCTCTTCACAATTATTAGTGTTTAAGCAGTCAGACGAAGAAGAACAATTTGAACATCCTATTGAAAGGGAAGTGGCAAGTGAAATACACACATATAGATGACTGGTTTCAAGCAATAGCTGAAAAACCTCTTACCCATATAAAACATAACAGAATTTATCATTGAAAAAGTGGTGTGAGCATATCTTTTCAGAGTATTGCACAACATGGATATGACCTGTCCTTTTTGGGTGTAATGGTTTTCTGTAAAAAACTGCTGTGCTGTTTAACATAAAGAATACAACTAAGCTTGAGTTAGAATTTTGAATGTAATAAAAAATTGTAAACAGACTAAGAATTCAATCTGAAGCTCCATATAGATTTTATCAATGTACTAATGATGACAATAAAAGCATTGTACCTGACACAGTGTGACATGTTTCTTATTAGGAAAACATGATTTATCACACTGCAGCCAAGAAACTGGCTGCATGAGCTGCATTATTTAATAAACATGATACTTTCATATGGTGTTATGATTTCTTCTCTCTCCAAAGATCTACAATCCTGATAGTTATATCAAAGTGGATTTGGGGAACAATGTAAACAAGCCAATCTATGAAGTTATCAGCTTCCTAAAACTTTCCAAAAAGGTTAGAAACACAGAGACAAAGGAAACAGATCTGGATGGAAAAAAGTTGCTTCTTATTCTCTGGGAATAACATCAGGGCTTTTAAAGCTCCCATTAGAAGGGTTGGGGCAGTCTGGAAAAAGGGAAAAGTTGTGCAGAATGCAGCCCCCAGAAAAGTGGCCCTGATAAACAGCAGGATTAGTATGCCCACGAATATGGATGAGGAGAGAATTACATCCCTCCTCACTTACCTATGGAGAGTCTTCCAAGCATTCATGCTTCGACCAATTTTTGTTTTCCAGGTTGAAGGCTGACACCTCTTTGACCTGTGGCTTTGTAGTGGAAGAAGGAAGAAAGCACTTTCAGGCTAATTTAAGAGAGCATGACAGAGCTGCTACAGGGAAGTCAAGGGAGAAAGTCTGTGGCTTCCACAGTCTGTGAGCAATTTTATTCTTCCTTTCTTTAGTCATCATTCACTGAAGCACAAAATTTCTGGTATTGTTTGGTTTTGGTAGCAACACACATTTTCTCTTTGAATGAAGCAAAACTTGCTTTGCTGACATGTCTATTCTTTTATTTGCCAGATGGGACTATCTTTCAAAGGGAATTTATGTTTATTCAGTCTCTATCTTTCAGGAGTTTTAGTGGTATTTAGTGAATTCTTTAAGGGATGCAGAAAGCATATTTTGGATGTTTTGAAGTCATCTGGGAAGAGGGGAAGGTGATAGACATTAATTTGCCCATAAAACAGAAGAGTTTCATAGCATACTAAGAAAAAATTCATATTGCCAACATAAGCCAAAAGTAGAAATGCCACAAGGCACCATAAATGTCCTCAGCCTCTCATAGAGGAAAGACCAGGTTAAAGATGGACACTTTAGAGCTCCCGTTCTTGGTTAATTGTTCCTATGATGTATTTGGAGGGCATAAGGTTCTTCCTTCTATGTCTTTTTTGTGAGTCATTCATGCTAAAACTTCTCAGGGAGCTTAAAATCATTTTCCAATTTTATATTAGACAGTGGCTCAGAACAGTTTCTCGGTGGCTTCTGAGTTATTTGATGCCTGCAGTGGCTATACTAATCCCATTTTCTTTTCAGGACATTTGGAAAAAGCACTGTTTTGTAGCTGCAAAAGTGTTAACCGGTATTCAGCAAATGCAGAGCTGCCTAGGGATCACTTGCCTGTATTCATGCAACCAAGAAAAAAAAAAGGGGGGGGGGGGGGGGGGGGAACTGAGTTTTCTACGTATAGAAAAAGGCTGTAAAACTTAGCAACTGTGCTAGAGAGGAAAACTTGCCCCCAAAGCAGATAAACTGGAAGGATCTCTTTATTCATACTGCCTTTTCAGAGAGTTGTTTAGAATCATTTCAGCACTGTTATTTCCAATATAGAGCAGCATAAAGAGACAACTATCAGATTACAAATGTGTGGAGGCAGTCAATGAAGAGGGCAGGCAGGCATTTTTATATTCCTTTTCTACATTAAGAAATATAAGAATTACTATATTGCTCAGATCAAAGTCAACTTTACCCAGCATCCTGTCTGACAGTGGCCAGTACCAGATGTGTCAGAAGCAAGAGGGCAATAAACACCATACTCTCAGCTTCCAGAAATCTATGGTTTAAGGTCTTAGTAAGCCACTGTTTACATCTTTGAGTTTAATAACTTGAGATGGATTTTTTTATTCTTATTCCATGAATTTATTCAGTGATCTTTAACTGTTTTTGTAATGATTTTTTTTTTTTGCTGTAAACTAGCTGCCTTTTGATACATTCTAATTACTTTACAGTGAAAAAGAAGAGTGAATGATAATTTTCAAGAGCCATAGGTTCATCTTGGACCTGTTCAGCTCCCCACTGATGACTTTTAGGTGATCTCCATTCCTTTCCCATATATTTCCTGCAACTCCACAGCTGAGCACCATGTTGGCAGTCAGTGCCCCTACCCATAGTGATTCCAGGATCTATTTCACAAGGATAAACAGCTTATTTTGAAAAAACACTAATTTCTCTACGAAAGGTTGTTTCTTTCTCAAGCTTAGTAATACTGTGATGTCATTGCCTATGAACAGTATCCCAAGCAAGGGAACATTACAAAACCAGTTATCATTGCAAGTCTGTAAGTTCTTAGGAAAGGCAATTCAACTTGTTACTGACAGCCTGGAAATACACACCTGCTGTGTTTTCATACACGTAAACTGTATTTCAGGTAGTTCACATCCACGTGTGACCAGGTTTTCAAAAAGCAATCATGGGTTCAAGCAAATCTTCATGGGTTCAAGCAGATCCTCAGGAAACCTGAGGAGCAGGGTGAAGGAGTCTGGGCTGCAAAAATTCCTGAGCTTGGAAGAGGGGAACAGGGATTGAAGCATCTGGGCAGAAGGAAGACGACAAAGGGAATGTGCAGGAAGGTTGCTACAGGACAGACAGGACTTTCTCTAGGATTATTTGCTCTTGCCTATTACTCTCATTGCCACTGAACACAAGACCTGAGGTAGTCTTCATTTTGTCATTGAGAATATTTCAAAAAGAAATATGTCCTGGTAATTTAACAGGTACTTCACAGGTGTTTATCCCTCTTTAGGTACAGCTATTTTTCTGTAGACACCCCAGAGGTATAAACTTAATATCATATTAGGAAAGAGACGCAGCAATAGTGGGACAGCAACACAAACTTAAAAGCCTTTCTAGATCACTTATATATTCAAGATTTAAGGACCAAATAAACTGATGAAATAATGCAGAGAACTCAGACACAATGTCTCCATAGTGATTAGCAAACAAGCATTGCATTTACTCTTTCTTGGTGTCTAGCACCTCACATACCTCCCCAACTGGATATTTTTTTTAACAAAGTCCAGCATCTGTTGAAAAAAAAAAAAAAAAGAAAGCTTCTTTTTAAAGATGTTCCCAGAATAGAAATGTCAAATGTAAACATCCACAGAATCTCCAGCCTTATTTTATTTTGAACTTTTGCACAGCCCTCATGAGACTACATTCAGATTAAAAGGAATTCTTAATTATGCTGTTTTGTTTTTCATCTCTTGCCAAAGACTTCTTCGAAATTCACAGCTCATTAGAACTTCCTGTCTACTTAATAAACTTTTTACTATCACTATTATCACCTAATTAAAATATATATCATTTCAGAGCTTTATTTCATAACAAAGTTTCTGTGTGAATTTGTATGAAAATTACCATCCACACATCAGCTAAGTGCACCTCTCAAGCCATAGTACTGCTAAAAACTGGCACAAGCCAAACATATAAGTAATATTAATTACTCTTCTGTGAAAATAGATGTCTAGGGAAAGATCCTATGAATTTTAAGCTCAGCTTTACAGAAAACACGCTTCAGCCTACACCTTTATACCTAAAACAAAGTGACAGTTCTGCTTTTAACACCTTGTGATATCTGAAAATGTTTCTTGTGCAACTGGGAGTCGCTTTTGTAATTTAAGACTGTGCTACTGTTATTTCTTTCAGGAAGAATCTGACATCTCACAACCTAAAATCAACAGCAGTGAAAACTTTTCTGAATTGCATCACCACAAAATCCTCTGGCACAAGCTAAGCCTTGTACTCCTGCAGGCCTATCTACCCACAATCTGCCTGCACTCTGAGAGCAGAAGAATAACTTCTGTGGTATGTTGGACATGCTTATAAATTGCAGTGGGGTTGTCAAGACAGGCAACAGAAGGAAGATAAATAGCCCCAAGCAGTATTTCTCACACACAATATATATTTCTGCCTTTCTGGCAGAGTCTCTAGGGGCAGAAAGAGGGAAAGGAGCTATCAGGTCACCAACTGCAGAGTGAAGCAGAAGGTGGGTACCTGCCAATTGTGTGGGAAGAGACAAAAAGGGTGATAGAAGTACCTAACTCCTTTTTATCAAAGGCAAAGCCCAAGCCAGTTTGGGAGGAGAGCACTTCCAGAAAGATGTGACCACCTAACTTATGCTTACAGAGCATCCACCTGAGCATTGCTGCTTTTCAATTTTGTGTTGCCCACTAAGGCTTGAACTTCTTCCATCAATGTCACAAGGATAAATTCACAGGTCTGAGATGTTGCAGCAAAACTGTCTCTTTTAATGCGTGGGAGCTGGATGACACAGCACAATGTCAACACGGTGCTCGTGGTCTCACACTGCAGCAACAGGACAGTCCTTGTGCCAGACTGAAATTGCTGTGTTTGAGATGGTTCTTCATCATAAAAGATACAGATCATGACTGTTACATGACAGAAAAGACAAGGGGCCAGATGTACAAACAGGTGTAGTCACAGTAATTCTCAGCAGCATCAGGTAGCCCTGCTGTCAGTGGAGCCTCTTCCCATCACAACTGGTGTGTCCAGGTGCTTCCAGGAAGGAGCCAGGCTCTTGAAAATGGGACAGGGTTCTATAGTTTTGAAAAGACCATCTCTAAGACAGCCACATCTTAGACAGAGACACCTTGCTTTATAGTGAGGTCAACAAAGATGACTAAAATGCCGTAAAATGACTAAAATGGCATACCTAATCTGCATGCAACCAAGATAATTGGTGGTTTTTTTTAAAGAAAAAGAAAAAAAACAACCGTGGGAGACAGAACAGAAATAAGACCAGTTTATCTGCTATGCTCTCCTATTGCAATGCCCACCATTCCTCTGCAGGCAAGTCCTTGCTATCATAAAGGGTTGGGATTATCTGAGTTGCAGGCAGCTCTGCCCACTCTGCCTGATCCCCAGGAAACCCTTTCTGCTCTTTCCAGGCAGCCTATATGTACCCTCCACCCTTGTTCCCATGAAAGCAGAGCCCAGTCCCAGCTCCAGCTGCTGTCAACATGAAGTCCCTCCTGTCCCCACCTGAGTGAAGTGTCTGGGCAGGGGCAGCCACCCTCTGCCTGCAGATGCTCCTTTCTCCACACTCTCCTCTAAGGGGCAGCTGTGCACATCAGCAAAACTCAAATGCTGCCCATCACAGAAAGTGACAGAAGAATGAAACAAGAAGAAAAAGACAAGAGAGGGGCAATCAGGATGGTCTAAGAGGTGTCAGGAATCAGGAGAAATATGATAGATGTGTATAAACAATGGGTGTAATGGAGAAAGGTTCAGTCTTTCATCTTCTTTCTTAACATCAGAATTAAAGGGCAATGAATGACAGTAATAAATGATGCATAGAAAACAAATAGAGATGGTTCCTCACACATGCAGCTCATCTGAATTGCGGATACCATAAATATTGCCTGGATTCAAAAGGGGATATAAAAACATTCCTAGATTAGGAAATAAAAATATTTAGCAGCACTGAATATAAGGCAATATTTATGACTTAGGGGCTACAAACATCACCAATTGGTCCTCTCTTGGAGAATATTTGGATAAAATATCACTATATGCTTGTATGTCTCCTGTACTTTTCCCTACCTTTCAATGACAGGATCATTGGTGACCATCAAATATAGGAAACTAAAGCAGACTCAGTAAAGCCGGGGCCATGGTCTTATGAAAAAAGAACTTCTGTTTGTACAAGCATAAATTGTTTTTTAAAGTAGCACATATGAAACCTTAGTCCCACTGGATACTTTATCCTAACTGCAAATAGGAGTGTGTCATGCATGCCTGCTCAGAGACCACCAGCATAGCTCTCTCTTGAAGATAAACATTGAC
This sequence comes from Heliangelus exortis, assembly GCF_036169615.1. Taxonomy (NCBI): domain Eukaryota; kingdom Metazoa; phylum Chordata; class Aves; order Apodiformes; family Trochilidae; genus Heliangelus; species Heliangelus exortis. Next base: position 64,944,021 of record NC_092424.1, read on the forward strand.
ACCAGTAAGCTTTCTTTTATCAAAACAAAACAAACATAAAACCCACAAACAAACAAGCAAAAAAAACCCCTATCCTTTTCCATTACAAGTAATGGAATCACTGTGCTTTGGAATGAACTTGAACCCCTCTTGGATTTTTATCGTGAAGTGGCGTGGAGGAAATGAGAAAATTTGACTCTAAGGTCACTGTCAGAGTGGGCATTAAATGAATATTTAATATTAAAAAACAGGAAAAAAAGGAAGCCAAATAAGCAGGACAATATCACACTGTTATGGTGTCTGGAAAACCTACACTGAAGACCCTATATCATGACAGCCAGCAAAAAGGCAATGTAAGGGACCAAGAAAACAAATGCAGAGGAATGTGGCGTGTTGATCCTGGCTGGATGCCAGGTGCCCCCCACTGTCACCCCCTTCTCAGCCAGACAGGGGAGAGAAAACACAATGCAGATCTTGTGGGTCAAGATAAAGACAGAGAGAGATCATTCACCAACTACTCTCATAGGCCAAGCAGACTCAACTTAGGGAAATTAGTTTAATTTATCAATAGACTGGGAGTAGGATAATGAGAAATAAAATTTTAAAACACCTTCCCCCCTCTCCTCCCTTCTTCCCAAGCTCAATTCACTCCTTGTTTTCTCTATCTCCTCCACCCTGAGCAGTGCAGGAGAATGGGGGCTGGGGACAGTTCATCACACATTATCTCTGCCACTTCTTCCTCCTCAGGGAAAAGACTCCTCGCAGTACCCCCCCCTGCTCCAACGTGGAGTTTCCTCCCACAGGAGACCAGCCTCCACAGACTTCCCCAGTGTGATACCTTCCCACAGGCTGGAGTTCCTCACAAATTTTGTTCCAGTGGGTTCACTTAAAGGGTGAATACCAAGAAAATGGAGATTCCCTTTTTACAAGGAATCACAGAGAAAATAGGAGGAATAGTGAGTGCAAATTATTGGGTAGATTCCCAATTGGACATCAAAAGAAAATTTTTCACTATGAGAACAGTCAGACATTGGAATAATTTCCCCAGGGCAGTGGTGAATTCTCCAACACTAGGCATATTTAAGACTCAGCTTGACAAAGTGCTGGGCCATCTCTTCTAAAATGTATTCCTACCTAGAAGGACTGGAACAGATCATCCCTGAGGCTCCTTCCGAAATGGCATTCTATGATTCTATGAACTGCTCCAGTACGGGTCCCTCTCACATAGTGTAGTCCTTCAGGAACAGACTGCTCTTCTAATAGGTCTCCCACAAAGCCACAGGTCTGCTCCATTATGAGCTTCCCATGGAGTCACAGCTTTCTTCAGGCATCCCTGTTCTCTGACCCGGGGTCCTCTAAGGGCTGCAGGACAGTCTTCCTCACCGTAATCTTCACTACAATCTGTGAGGGAAACTGGAGCACCAGCAGGCTCCACCTTGGAGCCAGCTGGCATTGGTTCTACCAGACTTGGGGAGAGCTTTAACAGCTTCTCACAGAAGCCACCCCTGAAGCTTCCTTCCCCACTACCAAAGTCTTGCCATGCAAACCCAGAACAAGGAAACAAAGAAATATTTGTCTTGGCAGAGTCTTTGTCCTCCTGAGAAGAGATCCGGTTTCTGACTGAGGAACTTAAAGATCAAGACTTAGAACTTGAAATACTGAAATACTTGAATAAGCTCTGGAAGTTCACAAACAAGATTTATTTTATTCCAAGATATGCCAGTTCTCAAGAGGGAGTTTGCAGGGTTTAAGTGTTATTTAGCATTAGATCTGTTCCAAATTCCTTGACATTTAACTTGGAAATGTCTTCTTACAGGATTGCTAAGGAATAGGAAACATCTATTGGTTTTGCCCTGGGAAGTCTCTTTTTTTTTCTCCCCCATGTATACTCTTTGACTCCATGATGTCAGATAATAGACTGTCTTTGAATGCTTTTTTCTTTAAACACTTTCCTGCCCATCACTTTTATAATTTTCCAGTTTATTCTATTAATTAATATTCTTCACTTTGGTTTAATTTCTTGAGTGCTCTGCAGTTTATTATTAGTATTAGCAAAGGCCTAATGCTGGAAAATATGCATGATTACTGGATTACACAAATAGAAAACCAAGCAGTGCACACAATTAAAATCCTCACCTAACTATTATTAGGGAACAACCAAAGGAAGTTTTCAAGTGCTGCTCACCACTTCATCTCCTTGACAATTGCTGTGCCAGCCTAATTAAAAGAAGGACAAATCAGTAATACTAGAAGTAACAGCAGCACTTTGACAAATCAGGGAAATTCAACTGCCATCATATTTCCCCAGGATGGCAGGGGCATAATACTGCAGCATCCTGCAATACCAGCACTAGCTCGGAAGTAACAGCCTGCAGAACCTTCCCTCAGCACATGTGAAACTGCAAACTAAAGGTCCTGGGGATGTTTTATTATAGGGAACCATAAATAAAGCTAATTAAAGGAAGTCTCTTGCTCATATTACCCTGCCTTTTAGGAACAACAAGGCCTGAAATTGTCATACTCTCTAAGTCATGAGTTCTGCAACTCTTAATTTTAATATTATATATGATGTTCCTGACAAAACATGACCCCCTACAACCCAAAATATTGCACGTGGGAAAAACACGTTTAACATATTGAAATATATCAGATGGAAAATTTAAACTTCCTTTTAACGTTAAATAACATCAAAAGAGGTGGCACAGAGCACATTTCAACTACCAGCCACAGGTTAAATAAGGGGGAAACAAAGCTCAATGAAGCAACAAGGTAGATGGATTGTTTCATTAGGTTTGCACACCAGCAGAGTTTGGTTCCAACCCTGTCTTAACATTAAAATAAAAACAGAGCAGCTGCCTCATCTTTAGCCTTCCTATAATACCAAAAAACATCAGTTATGCTCTCCTATGGAGAAAGCAACGAGGATCACTGGGAGCTATATTGAGATGACAACAGGAAACCAAGGCAGAAGGTTTCTCACTGCAAGGGTTACAACAGGAGGTAAAAGCAGCAATTGTCATGAAAACAGAGATACATGCAGTTGGAAGAAACCAGAAAAAGGTAATCCTTGACCCTATCTGCATATACAAATAAACACAATGCCAGGTTCAACAGAGGAATAGCAGTGATCATTCACTTCCAGCAATCAGCATTCCTGCATCATGTCCCCTCCTCAAGGATTTCCACTGCTTTAACTACTTGATTTCTTAGAGATCTAACAGCAGAAATGTATTTTCCTTTGCTTTACCTTTCTAATTTTAGTTCTTACCTGTAACAAAGGTGCTACAAAATATTATGAGAGAAGTAGTAATGTGGGAGCTGATTATACCCACGAAATAATTCACATTCCCATAAGATTCTACTTACTTCGACTAGTAAATTAGCCATGGTGACCCAATCACATCCCACTGGAGTTTGCCAAGTTGTGTTCACATGAGTATTTTTTTAACAGGAATATTGTTCTGCCTTAATCAGGGCAGCATTGAAGAATTCTCTCTTTTAGTGATGTTAAATATATTCACATCAAGACCAATAAAAAAGAGGAGATACATTTGGGAACTATAGTCTTCCTGGGACAGCACAAATCACAGCCCTTTCAGCTACTGGGCTTGAATGGGGAGCACTTACCACCTGGTAGAAACTGAAAACAATGCAGGAAACAAGCAATATTGGTTTGAACAGAAAGAGCTGGGGGGAAGAAAAAATCCTTTTCACAAAGAGATGGGGGAAATCTACCTTCCTTTCACAGCTTCCTTGAGCCTGGGAAGAAAATGTTTGAGAGAGAGCTGCAACAAAGAAAAATCCTTATTTTAAAAGTCTTGCAACACCGAAAGAGAATACTACGGCCAAGGCCCTGATGCCTGCAGTGAGAATCAAGCAAAAAGTTTGTTCGTCCCAATTAAAATTTGCGGGGGGTTTTTTGTAGCCCCCAAATCATCTCCATAGATGTGTTATAATGTTTTGCTGCCCCTGGGTCTCCAAGGAAAAGGAAGCTAAATACCCCACGTTCAGTAGGTAAAACATTTATTGCCACTGTTCTGCCTGTTTTAAATGTGTCTGAGTCTCTTAAGAGCATTTGAAAAGATGAGAGAAAAAAATGAAAAAAAAAAAATCCCAGAACAGCCATTTAAAAGGTGCACTAAATGTACGTGAAACAATTTCTCAGATGCATTGCCTAAGGATACATTAATTTCTGAACATTCTTCTGAGAGCTTCCAACTATATTGTATGAGAAAGAAAATATGCTTCTTTGATTTCTTTTTAATGTAATTTGAGGAATATTGCATGCCCATCAGTATCCTTAGTGTTTTCCTACACATGTACTGTTGGGGAGTGAGAATAGCAGGAGTTGCTTCTAAGACTCCTTTGTTATTGTGTGTGTATGACCACTCTTCCCACCTAGAAACTAAAAGAAAATAGAAGTGTACAACATCAGAAAAGAACCCAAGTTATAAGACATATACCTCTGCAGTTCTTTTTGAATGTTTTTATGCATCTTGAAAATGTATAGCTCAAGAAAAAAAAAACCAGAAGAAATAACATTTAGGTAAACAGCTAGCCAAGAATAGCCAGTTGAACCACAAAGTCACAGGTTTTCTGTAAAGTGAAGTAGGGAACAGCAATTTGGTTTTTTACATCTTTTGGTAACACTTTCAATGTTCCTGGTTACAGCTGTAAAAATATGGAACAGAACCTCACCTCTGTTCAGCTCTAAATGACTAATGGTAGGACCCTGGGATATGCATAAGAATCAATATGTTGTTTAAATTGATTTTTTTCTAGAAACATTTTGAAAGTATGCTGCACATGTCCAACTACATCACAAACATAAATTCCAGCTTTATTATATCTATCTTAAAATGTGTCAAAACACTTCTTGCAGGCATATTAGCAATATACATTCTCAGACAAACAACATTTATAGCACACGTTACAATCTGTCCACATCTCTTTCCCCTTCCCTCCATGTTGTAATAGATCTGTAGCTAGCCTTGCAGTATGGTAAAAGAAACGTGTACAGTTTTTCACTTAGAGGTACCTAACATTGTTTTAATGTGCAAAATAATGAAGTATAACAATTAAAGAAAGGAAATTCAACATTTTAATTGAAACTAAACTCAATTCACAAGTTTTGCCACCCACACAACACCTGAGAAAGACACTGTCTCCTTGAGATCAGCTCCCTCCGGGTTTATGCTGGCATGCAATCAAAATTCTCATTTACTTCTAGCACTTAATTTAAAAATAAAGGTACGAATTCTAGCATTTAATAACTTTCCTCTCCTGATTACTCATAAGACTTTATATTATTCATTCTTAATCAGCTTCAGAAGACAGAACATTTTATGCACAATTGTCTGTCTTCAATAAAAAAGAATCAATATGCCTTTCCATTCTCTTTCCCTCATTTGCTGCTCCAGTTAGTCTGCCCTCTCATTTGTTTTTATTAAGCTTTGCTTTATTTCTGAAATTGAATTCACAAGTTTAGCAAATGATGAGACTGTTTCTTGTTTCAGTTCCTTAATTTCCCTCCTAAATTAGTTGACAGCCTGCTGGGGTGCTGGGCTGGACCACTGTCTCTTTTTCCTGCTGTTCTTAGAGTGTTCATTCTTCCATTTCTTTGAATTAAAACAGTAAAAGTTTGCTCACTAATCATGCTGTTTTCTTAATTATATTGATGCCTCAGCTTTTCCCTGATGACTGCCACTTTTAAATAAAAAGTAGGGGCTGATTTTTAAGGCTTATACACAGGCCAGACCCATATCTTTGTCCCTTGAAGTTTTACTGGATATATTCAATGATGAATCAAGGCACATTAAACCTGGTCTGTCTGTGGAAAGGAATATGATTCTCCTTCCACCTGACCCCCAAGTACATCACAGCAACTGAAGCTCACTTCTTTGTGACACGCACCCATGTTACCCCAAAGACATATTTGAATTCCAACATCTAAAACAGACTCCGATCCCATCCCACTGTGTAATTACTGTGTTACTGCTTAGTGTAACACCACAACTGCCCCATGGAGTGGAGAACATGTAGGAAACATCACACATTTCAGCACAGAGCTCAGATGTGGATCTCCTATCCTGTCCTTCAGATGCCAACATGGAATCTTTTTCATTGCAACTGGAGTATTTGCATGCTCCCACCCCCACTACTGCCGAAGAGCTGCTCACTTTTGCTGTTTTCTAAGCAATATTTGTCCTCCTCTGGGGGAGGAAGATAGAAGACTACCATAAAAATTACCTGCACGATCATTCATTCACCTAAGCAGGAAAGTCTGCCTGAAAAGCTGAATTGGCAGCCATCTGTGCCTATCATCTGCTCCAGTTACAAACACATTAGAGGAAGGATCCCCAGGATTTCCTAAAAATTAGCATGTAGATCAGATGAGAGTGCAAAGAAAGAATAACAAGATCCACAGGTTTTCTTAGCCAAGCTGTTTAACACGCAAAAAAGGAAGAAGACCCCAGCTCTTACTTTTTAAAGTCACAGAAACACTTCCCAGACTTATTTTTCTATTACCATGAGGTTGATTGCCATTGTTTTCTCCTACCATCCTCTTGAGAGCTAAGACATTACTGGGCCAAATTGCTTTAGTCAGAAATAGGTTGAAGTGCCTAAATTAATCTGCCATTCCTTTCCTTCATTCTTCTGTTCAACTTCGAACCTAAAGAAAGTCAAGCAATCTTGCCTCATATCTAAGCTTTTGTGGAGCTGCAATCACTTCTTTCAAAGTTGTTGCTGATCCGTGCTCCTTTTGCATGTAGAGGGTTTGCAAGATGGGGCTGCAAGAAAATGAAGTGATTTTGAAGAATGTTTCAGAGGCAACCAAAGGGCTGCTGGGCCTGGATTCTCCGACCTCTGGGGTAATGAGTCCATCCAAAAAGTTTTTGGATGTTTTCTTTCAGTGCAGGATAATATAACCAGATTACATATTTTTCAAAATTGTGGTACATAAAGAAATAAATCACTCTAGATGAAAGGTATGAAGAGGAGTTTCCCCAGACTAAGGACTGGTTATACTCCAGCACACAGAAGGGACAGACAGACCAGTGCCTCTGAATACAAGCAGGGCCTCCCCATGCACTGTTCACTGAAGCACCAAGAGATGTAACCTATAACACGTTAGGAAAACATAAGTATCCCCTTTTCCATTTAAGCTTGCTTTTTTTCATTTGCTGAAACTTCAAGTCAGACTGCAGTTTGTACCACTTCAAAGCAGAATATAAGCAATTTTGCTGGGTGGCATTTTTTTCCTTTGCCCACAATGAGGTACCTGGTGTTTTGACACAAGTTGTGCTAAGTTCTTCTATGTAATGAGCATGGAGGCTTCTCATTCCTTCCAGTTCTTCTCACCATGTTAAGCCCAGACTCTTGTCTGCCTCTTCACATACTCAGACAATTGCTACATCAGAGAAGACAAACTCAATTTCTCACTAATGGGTACTGTGACATCGTAATTATCTCATGGCAGGAAACCTTCTTTACTTATTAACCAAATATAAAGTTACAGAAAAGCAAAACCCTGCTAAGGGCAAAAGCTGAGATTCTGTCTTCTGCAAAAAGGCTTTTGATGGCAGAAGAAGCATTATCCCTCCAGAATTATTTAGACTTAGCTGTCTCAAGAGACTAAGAGAATTAATATTCTTGGTCTTTGATCATAGACCTATTTAGTCCTCCAGGAGAAATTTCTGATCTTCTTTAAATTGCCAGATAAACTACTCTCTTGTACTGCCCAACTTGGGGACCATCCCTGATAAACCTGAAGACCTTACGTTAGCAAAAGTTGACCTATGATCAAAATAAACCTGACATGGAAGGTGTATTTAAAGCACCTCTAACTCATGCTGCTTGGAGTTCAATCAAAGATTTATTTTCTGAAGAAGAGGAGGGGGTTTTTGTCTTTTCTGTAGTAGCTCAACAGTTAAAACACCTATCAAAAAAATGGGAGACCTAATCCCACATTAACACTTCCAAGATGAGGTTACTGAACACAGTTCTTGAGTGGTTAGGAATACAAGATTCACAGGAGCAGGTAATGAACAAATTAATTGGAGTATAAATCTGCCCAAGGATTTACCTGTTGAAGAGGACAGACCAGGTCTTCTGGCTCTCTTCCAGAATATTTATTGATTTTATTCAGTGCATGTGTAATTCAAAATGTGCAAATTTTCCTCAGGAAACAGGTAAAAAGAATAACATATGCTAAACGTGGCATAACTGTTAACATTAAACTCTCAAATTCTACAGCATTAGATAATAAAGGAAATAGAAGAAGAAACTGCTAAATGTACATCTGTTGTGAATTCAGAAGACTTTCTCCTTCTAAGAAGGAATGAACAATTGGCAGTGTATTTATTTTGCTAAGAAAGATTCTTTAATAAAATAAAACAAATGCAGAAGAAAAAAGTGGATATAGAAAAAAAGTGGATATGACTGAGACAAGCAATGTTTTTAAGAAACTTTCTGTAACCAAATTTAATGGAAGTGTTTTAAAAGTGACAGTACAAAAAATCTGAAAGCTGAAAAATTGAGAAATTCTTAGAAATGCTGTTCCGCTACTACAAATCCTCACCAGAATACATAATTCTGTAATATCTCAAGTTGAAAGCTAAAGAATAAAGGAATGCAAATATCCTTCAAATTATCTGATTTATATTCCTGTATTTTCAACTTGAAAAATAAATTAATAAGCATTTGATGCATAAGTTCTTCTTTATTCGGGCAAAGAAGAAAACGTAACTGTCTGCAAAGAGCAAAAGACACTATTAGTAGAGCAATGGCAGAAGGCATTATTTTAATGGGCTGTAGTGGGATTGACTTAAAATGGCTCTGGGGAACTGGATAGAGTAGTGTGCATTCATAGACAAAAAGTTAGGAAAATGTCAGAGACAGCTTGATCCAAGTTTTCACCAGCAAAACTGAGCCCCTCCAAAGTATACCAAAGCTCCCCCTTAGCCCACGTGTACTTTTCTGTGAGCCAAAATTCTATTCACATCACTGCAGTTTCCCAGAAATAAGAAGAAAACAAACACATGTGGCCCACAGATCTCATCAAAGAAGAGTTTTGACCCACACTCGGAAAACCAAAAGAATATGTACGTACCAGGTACCAGATAGAAAGGATCTTTGTTATTTCTGCCTGCTGGTTTCTAAATGCATGCTTGAAATTGCTAAGGAATGTGCATGTTTTCAATTGCAAAGAAACACATTATCAGACACTAATGATAGTAATCTGCTAGTTAGAAGCCAAGGAGTAGAATTATATTGCTAACAGACAGAGGAAAAAAAAAGGTCTCAAGACTTGCATCAAAAATACATGCTAAACTTTCAAATCTAAGAAGTATGTTAGGAAGGCATACACTTCTTATATTTCAAAATAACCAGGTTATATGGAATATAAATAATGAAATCTAAAACAGGAAAATTTTGAAATAATTTACATAGTATTCCCCTGATAAGTGAAGATCAAGTAGAATAATTAATTATCTTTTCTGAGCCAAAAGAGATAGAACCAGCCACAAAAAACATGCAGGAGTAATAAAGAACTAAGTCTTGCTGGGTTTACCAGGAAATTCGCAGTCTACTTAGAGAAAATGTTGCCTTTAGTCAGAGAAATGCATGAATAATAAAGAGAACTGAACCACGATAAATAATTACTGTCATTGCCCCAAAAGAAGACCCAGTTACAACTAAAAGTTATAGGAAGGTTCACATGGTATAGGTGTGTTTAGACACTCATTTCCTCATTGTGGCAGCTGATGTGCCCAAAGAATCCTGGAATGACAGTGGCTAAGGGGATATAGCTCATCAGCCCCTGGATCTGGCTCTATGCAGCCCATCATCTCCTATCAAATGTGTGCAAGGTCTTGAAGGGACTGGGAAGGCAAGTTGCCCATGGTGGCTTAAACTGAACACCTCAGAGTATTTTGGATGGCCTGAGGACAGGCAGGAGTCAACTGCTTAAAGATATTTAGCAGTGGGGACTCTACCTCTGCTGGTAATTTGCTGTAGCAGATGATTTTGGCCAAGATCCTTGTGAATCTTTAGAGCACTGAATTCACCAATTTTTTTGCATGCCCAATTCCAATAGACAACAAGAAGACTCAGGCTAAGATGACTGCTGATATCTTAATGACTTTTCAGCCAAACACAGTCTCTATATGGAGATAAAAGCCCTGTATGAGAAAGGTTTTTCTCAAGACACAGACTAAGACACATCTCTTCTGTGGTAAAAAGATCCTGAGGCCTATTGCTTGCATAACAGTAGGTTCCTTCACAAGAAGTGCCTAGGATATATTCCCACACATGACAAATTACACACAGTGAAGGGAACAAGATAGAGCAATGTTGTGCCAATGGAATAACATAAAGCAAACGAATGCAAAAACCAAATGTGATACACATGTAAAGATCTTTTCAGAAAAATGTTTGTATTACATAACAAAAAATGGAAAAAGAGTAGATATAATTATTTATAGGAACTTAGATATATAGCAGACCTTCAATGGACTACATTTCCCCAGGAATATCTAGAAAGTCTGATTTTTCATGTACCCATATAACATCCTTTCCAAAAATGTGAATTAACATTGCCACAGTAGAAGTCAAAATATGTTTTTAAACAAAAATATTTTTCCTCAATACTCTGTATTGTGTTGTGAGGCTTCTAATTTGCTCAACATTCTGGCACCAGAAATACTTACTGAAAGCCCTTCCTCTAACTCCCAGACTGCTCTGAACCACCCATCCCTCAAAGGAGTTTAATCTCATCATCAAATACTGGTGTTACCTGTACCAGATCTGAGTTACTTCGCCATTCAGGTTCATAAGGCATACCCTGATGAAAGAAAATCAGGATGCAGTAGCTATGGGGACAGCAAATCCCTCCCAAATCATCCTGCTACAGCAGTCCCTAATCCATACTAGCTATTCACAATGATCAGGGCTCTAGATGCTACAGACTAGTTTGGCTTCCTCTTCAAGAGGAGGATCACAAGTTATGTCTGGCTAGGACCGGGGAATATATGCTTAAGAGGTAACACGAAATCCCTGACTAAACTACTGGATTATATCCGACTTTTCTGGGTTTGGTCAGCATCTTGGCTACAGTTTATAGCACTTCCCTATTCAGACAATTCACCAGATCAGAAATTGTGATCTCCCACTTTAACAGGCTGCCATGGAAATCCAAAAAAGGCACATTTCTTATAAAAGGAAGTCATGTCTGGTAAATCAACAGGATTTTTCCCTCTGCCCAGCCAGGCTGTTATAGGAAAGAGAGTCAGGCTCAAACAGAATCAGATATACTGATTAACCTGCAAAGCCTTTCACAAAGCCCTCTAAATTATACTGTCTTACAAATTCTTTTTAATTATTTTTGATTGCTTATGTGTAAGCATAAGACCTGCTGTTTGCTACTCACTGAAGTCCTGCCTTGCCTCATATCCTCTAAAACAAAAGATCCATCATGAAAGCAGAAAAAAACACAGCTCCTCAACTGTCTTCTGTCCATTTTTCACTCAACTCAATAACAAAGACTTAAAGAAGAGGAAGAGTTACAAAAAGACATGCTTCTCTTCCTTTCCAGCTTTCACTGAAGCACTCCATCTCCATGTAGGCTCTCCTCACTACTGGAGCTGTTATCCTATCTTCCTGTAACATAAAAACTGCCTTTTCTTCCCTAAACCCTTCAGTTGTTTTGCAGAATTTGCTGCTGTCTTGGACAGTTAAAGAACAACCTTCATCCGTTTACTTTAAAATTTTCTCATACCTTAGAGTGCCCCTGTATTTTGATATTTTCTGTTTATAGCTTTGACCATAGACATGGAGAGTAGTTTTGTTTGCAAGACTAAGTAAAAACAAGTAAAAACACATCAGGCTGCCCCTATAAAAACAGCTTCATCTGAAAAACTGAAATAAATTACAATGGTCTAAATTAAAACTTTGGGGAGGTGGAGTTTAGCCATGATTTTCTACCATTATTTTTCTTAAATAACTTATTCCTATCACTTGACATCAACTGAAGAACTATCTTCTATGTTTGTCTTCAGATGAAATTTGAAGGATAAGGAAAACACTTTGATGCAGTGAATTCTCACCAACTTAAGCAGCAGAGGTTCTAGCCCCTTGGAACTGTGTATCTTCTCTATTTCTAAACAATTTATGAGTAGCTACATGGCAAATATAAAAAGGACAAAGGATGCCTATTCTAAATCCAGAACACATGAGCTTGTCAGAGGACCATTGTGATAGATGAGTGATGCTTTGGATGATTTTCTCACAGGCAGATCTGTCTAACACCATAGATTCCAACAGAGACAAAGTGTGTTAAATTGTACAGCAATCCGGAAAGAGGATAAGCATTAAAAACTTTCTATTTCTGGTGCTTTAATTGCTGCTTCGTTTAGTTTATTGAACCATCAAATTAGTTTAATTGAAAGTGACAAATATATTATACACTTCCAAGAATCAATTTGGAATCCCAAATATATTTCAAACAAGCCTTCCCTTTTATTACCAGTTTCACTTCACTTATTTTTTCATTTAGGATAGCAATGTATTTCACACTAGGTAATGCTTATGTATATTCTTTGTGCTTATTTAAACCTACTACAAGAACAAAACCCCTTCTACAAGGGGTTTTTTATCATACCAGGACACCGATTCCTGCCAATAGTAGATGTATTTGCAAAACCTAAGGCTATGACTTGCCCACCAATTATGATAAAATTGGTTAATTCATTCCTCATTTAGCAAAGGAGAAGGCAGAAGGTGGTATTAAAGGAAATCTGGACTTATGGATAGACTTCCATAAAAATATTATGAAATAGAATAATTGTCACTGTCAATTCTCATTTGGTTTCTAAATGAGAATAATTCTGATATAGATCTTGAAATTTTTCTGTAAGAATAGTCTCTAATTCAACACTTTTATCAGCTTATGCAATGTGATCATACTTCAGTAAATCAAAAGCTTTGGCGAAGCCTATAGCTATTACAGCCAATTTATCATTACCACTTAATTATTAATAATGGAAAGATATTGCTTCTCTTGCAACCTGGCACTGCTATGAAATATTTTGATCACCACTAGCAAGCAGGGTAGCCAAAATGCTAAGGCAGAACCCACTCCTAGTAGAGCAGGTAGTTACATATGTGCAATAGGAAATCTTCAGTCTCAGGGACAAGAGCAGCCTCATTTTCTGGACAATACTGAAGAAAGTTTAATACTTAACATATAAAGTTTCTCAGTTTTTCTGTGTACATCATTTAGAAGTGCCTTATCATTGCTTATCACTTTAGCTTTCATCACTCCATGTACTATTTCTTTAAACAAAATTAGAGCTCTTTCATTACTAAGCTGTAATACATTTTCCTTTAGCACTACCTGGTGCCTGCTTAGTCACAGGTCTTTCACAGGGAGAGGACACGTATAAAAATTGCAAAGCACAAAACTGGATAAAAGTTGTCCTACCCCTTTCTCTGTATCACCTCTCTTTTTGTGTGATGAATATTCTTTAAACTGTTTGCAAACCTAAATAGCAAAAGCTACAATTAAAGATACTAATGTCTCCTATTATGTTTCTAGCTCCCATAGGTAAGGAATGTGATAGAAACATTCATATACCATTCCCCTTCGTGGTGAATTTGGAATGAACCTGAGAAATTCTTTTTCAAAGGTGACCATGGAAAACATACTTCTAAATAAGCCAAGAACTTGTGTGATGGCAAGCAACTCTGCTCAGACATTTTCATACAGTGTAGTTGTGATTCATCAGAAATTTGTTCATCAGGATTGTGTCCTTAATTCCAGCTATGTATAATTGGTGCATCTTTTCCCTGTGCTTCTACAATTGTAACTAGGTGAATAGAGGACATATCTACAGGATGAGCTTTTGCAACTTAAAGCATGTTGGCAGGGCATTCCTGCAAGAAAAGCTTGCTGCATATAGGGTTACATTAGCTAGCAGGGAGGTGATCCTTCCTTCCTACTCAGTACGTGTGAACCACTTCTGGACTGGTGTGACCAGTATTGGGGTCACCAACACAAAACAGACATCAGCATGCCATAGAAAGTCCAGCAGAGGCCACCAAGCTAGCTGGGGGCTGGGACACAAGACAGCAAAGAGGAGGTTGGGGGACCTGAGCTTATTCTGCATAAAGAAGGCTTCAGGGAGGGATCTTATTGCTGTCTACAATTACCTACCAGAAAGATTAGACAAGACAAACTCAGAGTCATCTGGAAGGATCTCAGCAACAGGTTGAGAGACACCAGGCACAAGCTGAAAGAAGGACAATCCAACTAGATAGCAGAATATACGAGTTCTTCACCACCACCAAGGACGATCCAACACTGGAAGCTGCTGCTCACACATCTCATCGTTTGGGCAGAGAGTTCCAGATGTATAGAAAATAAGCAAAGTTAGTAGGCAGATGTTTGTGACTGGCTGCAAAGACAAGGTCTGCAGGCAGTGAAGGATGAGTTATGTTCTTGATTAAGAGATAAAAGCCATCATTTCACATTACATGTGAGGAAAAAGATGACATCTTCTTGCCAGGCAACTGGTTTCCTACTACTGTGAATTGTTACCCACCTCCCCATTCTACTTGGTAATGGCAGGCTTCCTCTGCCCTTCACATGGTATCTGCATACATTTCACTTGCTAGTTACCCTGTATTTGAGTAACAGCTTGATCTCTCCTTCAGAAGAGAATTTTTCTTTCTTGGGTTAGATGAATGTTATCTTTAACTTCAGCTACCTGGCACTAAGCTAAAGTTCATCTACCATCAGCAGAGAGAAAAAAGGCCTCTCCAGAGAGTGATTCATCCCCACTTATCTTGAAAACAAGACTGCTAAATTTCTGAACACATGTAAATCTCAGATATACACTCTTTAGACACTATTTATGTCTTCAGCTATCTTCATTTGTAAAGCTTTCAGTGAAGCACAGAGCAGAAAAGCCTAGAGATTTTTAGAACCATTTGGAGTAATTTAGTTATTGTGACTTGAAAAAGGAGGCACTAAGAGCAAGAAAAGAAGGAGTTTTACAGAACTGCCTTCATCTAAAAAAAAAAAAAAAGGGGGTGGGAGGAGGATGGCAATACGAATTTTTATCTCTGAAGCTGCAATTTTGTAGATGATGCCACCTTACACAACTATGCCTATACAAAAGGTACAGTATTTACATAATACTCCAATTACAAATTCTTGTTCAAAGAAACTACATCCAGGAACCTAATTCAGAAAAAAATCTTCTCTTTCACTCCTTTTCCAAAACCCTGCACCAGTTATCAGTAGTCTTCACAACTGTGATGATGCTGCTCTGCCAGTTTCACAAGACAAGGCTGCACAGTGGCATGAAGAGCCTTTTATCATCACCTACAGTATTGAACCTCTCCTGGCTAAAGAAACCCACTGAGTCGTTGAGACAGCAGCAAGTCTCAAAGCTGTAAATGGGAGCTTGTATGGCTGCAAGGTGAAGCAACCAAGCTGTAAAAGAAAAATCAAACTTCTCCATTTTATGAAAGCCAGCAAACAATTTTACATCATATTCTCTCTTTGCTGTCTCACAGGTCTTGTTCTCCTGCTGGCATCATCTCCAAAGACTCAAGTCATGTCAATTAAATTCAGATCAAGACCAGGAGTATTCCAAGAGCCTGAAGCTCTTGCAGAGCCCTCCCTGTATGACAAGGAGCCCACTGATGCAGGAGGTGCTCCAGCAGAGGCGCTCCAGGCAGCTGACAGGCATCAGCCCGCACGGTAGACATGCAGAGGCAGAATGGAAAGAGAAACACCCATATCAATGTCAGCCAAGTCACCAGGGTGCTCAGGCATAACATAAGAGGCATGTTAGGAACTGTTCTGGCTAGACAAGTGTAAAGGAGTTTCTTCGAGGGATGACAGGAAACCAGCCTCCTTTGGAGATAAAGGACGAAAGGAGAAAGTGACTCTCAGCTTATTCTCCTTCTGTGAGGAAGAGGGAAAATAAACTCATTACCTCATAATATTTCTAAGCACATCTGTAAATAAAAAACTATCATTATATTATTTTTTTTACCAGACATTAGCGGCATGTCAAAACTGCTTAGGGTATGACTTGATATCCTCTCCTTCAGAGAGCATGCAAGTAAGAAAAGGCTGCCTTTGATTTATTAAAGGTGAACTATCAGTACTGTACAAAACAGAATGGGAATACACGTGCACATCTGATGAGCAGGACAGGATGAACACCACCATCAGATTTATGTATAAAACTCACTCCACAGCCCTTCCTGTTTATTAGCCTGTCAACATTCATGCCACCACAATACATCTACATTGACAATTTTTGAGTTTACCTGTGTGTTATTCACCCATGATTGCACCAATTTAGGTGCAGAATGCTTCCCTATCTGCATGAAGTGTATTGACTTGGGAATTAGTTTTCAAGGATTAACAGCATACGAAAAAGAGCATATGAAAATAAAACAAATAAAATAAAATAAATTTTAAAAAGTCTTATTTAGTTAAATGAAGATAAACTAGAATTCAAGCATAGGAAGCAAGCGAAGAAAAAAACTACTGTGAGGCATGAGGATAAAAGCCCAGTGCCTGGCCCCACAGCACTTCCAAACCTCAACCAGATCAGAATTCTGCTCTGGATCTCTGGGAGTATCAGGGGGCTGAGCAGCCAGAGCCATGCCAGGGCTGCACTGGAGCTGGTAGAGCTGTTGCCTTCAAATTATTGAATTTAGTGTGCACCTGACAGTGAACAGGACAACACATTGTCACTTCCAACAACATATATATCAGTCATTCCTTGACAGAGGCCATTAACAGGTATGCCACCCCTCTCAGGGGGATGCAGCAGACATAGCACACTGCAGTGACTGAGTGGATAATACCTACACATATTCCCCTGCTCCCCCTTTTAACTGCCATAAGTGGGAGTGTCTCAAATAGACCCTGAGAGCTATGCTAGACTGGTGTTGTAAGGCAGGTGCTGTGCTAAAGATGCTGTCAGTACCTCAGAAACTGAAATTCTGACCAAGCAGAGAGGTGCTGGAGCCCCACTGTGCTCTTAAGTTTCCACCACAGTTTAACATCCAGAATTATCCTACTGGGCAAAGCAGTTCTCTTCAAAAGAGTAGGAAATGACTGTGGGCCCTGATATGTAAAAAGATGGACAATGGAAACAGTCACATCTAGTTCTTTGCATAAAGAGATACTTAAAACAATACTATCTCATTTTTATGGCAAAACTTGGTGAAACATTGTTTTCTATGCTGGTTATGTTCCAAAACCAAGGTTATTCTCTTCTTTCATATAGTTGTCAGAGGCTCCTGGTTACCAACTCTATCAAAATTAAATAATCTTCAGAAGCCAAGTGAGAAGCAGGTCACTGCAGAAGACAGCTTTTGGGCGGCTTGTTGTCACTGCAGACTTGGTTTTGTTTTCCATGCAGCACATTATGAATTGCATATTATTAGTGCCTGGGGTCCCCTGTGTCCTGTTCTGCCCTGCTGCTACCAGGAGCCATGTGCTCTCACTTGCAGTAGCTGTGCAGAAGCCAGCGTTTGCTCACTTTGGTGACTGCCAGCCTCTCTGCATTTCCCCGTGGGGACAGGCACAGGCTTGTCAGTGATGGCAGCACCTGCCAGGCTAAAAAGCCACTCTAAGGCAGCATTTCAGAGGAAACAGCAGAGCGTGAGGAAGGTGGTTTGACTCTGCGGAACGCTTCCCACAGCACATCTCTCCAGCTGCTCCTGCTGCCCACAGGCAGGGTTACTGGCAGGCGCTGATATCCCCCTCCCCTCCCACATCAACATTTCATACAGCTCAAGCTTCATCCTGACCCCTGGGGAGCTCAGGGGCAATTCAGGCAGAGCCAGACTCCACCACAGCTCTGAGCAGCTTTCCCTTGCTATACAACCCCCCTCAAGCTGCTACCTCTGCTCTTCGTGCCAAATGGTGCCGTGCTGCAGCAGAACGGATTGTGACCCTGCCAAAAGCACAGCAGGCACTATAACCATCAGCCATCCCTCCAGTGGTTTATACCCGCCCTTCCCTCAGGTAGGCAGAAGAAACCAATGTGCTTTGAAACCTGGCAACCAACTATGCAGCTCCACTATAATTCTAGTTTTAATATGCTTCTGAGGCACCTGGCAGTGCTAGCAGTGCTTCCTGACCCAGCCAGATCTACCTCCCTTTTTACTGCCCACAGGCAGCACTCAGCTTTCTGCCTCACCCCTGTTCTTCAAGAGGCAGGGAAATGAGTTAGCCTGGCACAAAACAGCAGAGCACCAAAGAGCAACAGGAGAAATCACACACATTTCTCCCCAGGCAGCAGTTCGAGCCTGTGCAAGGTTCAATCTGTGAAAACTCCTGGTGATATGGAGCTACCTGCCCTCAAAGCTGGCCCCTGGCATGTGTTATGTGGTAACCCTCAGACCACATAATTATCTCTAGCAATACAGAATCTGCTGGAACAAGCCACCTTCAATCCATTTCCTTCACGGGGGTGCCAGGCTGGTGTGCAAAAACCCTGGAGCAAGGGAAACACGCAACCTTTTCCAAGCTACCTCTGCTAGATGGGCTTCTATGAAACTGGAAATTTGAATACTGTTGCCTGCCAGTAACAAATTGTCTTTCCTTGCAGGCAACAAATGTATCATACCAGGTGGCTCCAGCCCAAAGCATGGAAACATGCTGCGTCAGCACATCTGGATTTGTATCTTGGCAGGAAAGTAACTTCTGGGGGAAATTAGCAATAATGTTGATCAGCTTTAGACCATCTGAACTAACATGGACACTCAGCCTAAATTAACAGTATAACCCAGCCTCAGTTCACACAAAATAAACTTTGCAAAGGCTACCCACACTATCTCCTTTTTCTCTGCAGAGTGTAATGCATCCTGCCCCTCCTATCTTGCACCTCAAGACTGCTTTCTATCCAAGTCTCCTACTACGTCTTCATCTCTAACGATGATTGGATGCTTTTCCAGCTCTGTGTATCAGTACCATGGTTCTCTGCATAACGTATCTAACTTCTGGTGTTTTCCATTTTAAAAAAAAGTCCTTCTTATTTTACTCTGCCAAAAATATAACCTCATCCACCTCAATTGTGGCAACCATTTTCTGTCCAGTCCACAGGACTTCACAGATTGACCTCTGCAGTCCTACCATCCCTCTTTTCTTCAATCTACCCTCACTTCCTGGCATGCTGAGCACCAACCACCCTTCACTTCTCACAGCCCCATTCCCTGACACTGCTCTCCCTGTCTGGTGCCTCAGTTAGCATTGATATACAGACTCCTGCTCTGCTCACAGCCCAAACAGCCACCACAAAGCCCCTGTGCCATCTCTCACCTCCAGACACCCCCATGTCTCCTCACACACTGACCTCCCCAACTTAGAAGGAAATAAGGCTTTGGAAAGTCATAGAATCATAGAATTGGCTGGGTTGGAAGGGACCTCAGAGATCATCAAGTCCAACCCTTGATCCACTACCGCTGCAGTTACCAGACCACGGCACTGAGTGCCACATCCAGTCTCTTTTTAAATATCTCCAGGGATGGAGAATCCACCCCTTCCCGGGGCAGCCCATTCCAATGCTTGATCACCCTCTCAGTAAAGAAATTCTTTCTAATGTCCAACCTAAACCTCCCCTGGCACAACTTGAGACCGTGCCCTCTTGTCTTGCTGAGGGTTGCCTGGGAAAAGAGACCAACCCCCCCCTGGCTACCCCCTCCTTTCAGGGAGTTGTAGAGAGTGATGAGGTTTTCCCTGAGCCTCCTCTTCTCCAGGTTGAACAGCCCCAGCTCCCTCAGCCCTTCCTCACAGGACTTGTGCTGGATCCCTTCACAGCCTCCTTGCTCTTCTCTGGACCTGCTCCAGCACCTCAATCTCCTTCCTGAACTGGACACAGTACTCGAGGTGTGGCCTCACCAG
Organism: Heliangelus exortis; assembly: GCF_036169615.1. Classification (NCBI taxonomy): domain Eukaryota; kingdom Metazoa; phylum Chordata; class Aves; order Apodiformes; family Trochilidae; genus Heliangelus; species Heliangelus exortis. The sequence continues at coordinate 64,963,939 of NC_092424.1, forward strand.
TGCTGAGTACAGGGGCAGAATCCCTTCCTTGGACCTGCTGGCCACGCTGTTCCTGATACAGGCCAGGATGCCATTGGCCTTCTTGGCTACCTGGGCACACTGCTGGCTCATGTTCAGCTTCCTGTCAATCCGGACTCCCAGGTCCCTTTCTGCCTGGCTGCTCTCAGCCACTCTGTGCCCAGCCTGGAGCTCCCCATGGGGTTGTTGTGGCCAAAGTGCAGGACCCGGCACTTGGCCTTGTTGAACCTCATCCCGTTGGAATCAGCCCAACTCTCCGGTCTGTCCAGTCAGTCCTGAAATCATGAGCTGCCTCTCCCTTGCTAGCCCCCCACAACCTTCCATGTACTCCAAGGGCACTTGCAGAACAGCAGAGAATCAGCAGCTCTGGTAGGTAACATTACAGAAAGGGGATGGGCCAGCCCAAGCTGATACCCCAGAAAAAAAGCAGCTTGAGTTGAATTAACCTAATTAGAGAGCAGTGCCAATTGTGCAGGGGGAGCCCCAGCTCTTAGCCTCCATCAGGGCTCCCCCAGTACAGCAGCTGCCCTGCTGCCCATCTTGGTCACTAAACTCACCCAATGCTGTCTGCTCCAACAGGCATTTTTCAGCTAGCCACTGTCTCCTTTTGCCCCAAAAAGCTGTCTGCTACCAATTACCTGTGACAGCTTGAGTCTGTGAATGACAGTGTGACTGCAAGTGTAGGGAGAGTTAGTGTTGCAACTATTACAGAGAAACAAATCTTTCAGAAATATGAAAAATAGAGTATAGATAAATAAAGCTTGCTATTGAATATTTAACTCAATTATATGAATAAGTTGAAAAGATGCTGTTAAAGGAAGACCCAGAAATTACTCTAACTCTCAGAGCCTCCTATGAAAAGGCCATGTGCAATTGCTAAATAGACATGCAGACTAATTTCTAGGGACATCTGAATTCAGAGCAAAAGCAAATATCACATACTGAACTGTGAAACGACTAGCTAAGGCTGATCACCAAAATAAGATAAAATGTGGAAAAAATAAAAATTAAAATTTTAAAATTGCCATAAATTCTACTGACTTTCCCTTCTATGTTTTTCTCTCCTTTGTAAAGCCACATTTCCTTACATTAGATCTTTTTTCCAAGAAAAAAAATCCTCATTCAGAACCTTGCCACACACGGTAACAATGATCTAGATGATGCAAAAAAATGCTCAGAAGCATGGGATTTTAATGTTTCCTGCTTTTCTCTCCTGCTATTTTTCCAAATTATGTTTTTAAGATTATATATATTTAAAGCTCTTTAAACTTTTAAGTTTTCCTGACAGAACAGACAGGCTGATCCTGCTGAGCCTTTCTATGAAATTGTTCTTTGTTCTGCTGTTTTGGTGCTTTTCAGCACTTTGACTTAAGTTCCTTCATCATCACAGAAGGCAGCTAACAAGTGGCATTACAGTTTATAGTTCACAGGCACAACTGAGAGTAATTTTTCTAGATTTTTGCTACTTGTAATTTAAATAACTCATGTAACTCACCAGCAATCAACATTCCAGCAAAGCTTTCAGCAGGACAGGCAAGTGACCTCTTTATGCCAGATCCTTGGGTCACATTCACCTTTCTCAGGAACTGTCCTGAGCTTTCTGTTTGCATTTCCCCACTTGTGAATAGCAAGCATCATGTATGACATCGAAAGCCTTCTCAGAATGTCAATTATGAGCAAGAGTAATAGGTAGGCCATGAATATTTACAGAAAAAAATCCAGCAGACTACGTTTTAGAAAGACTTCACTCCTCTGCAGGTCTGCAAGGACTGCAGCCAGAATTTTAGCATACTTATCTTCAACATGTCTCCTAGTCTAAAAGGGAGTATTTTTGGTATTTCAGTGTAATACACAGATTAAAGATATCAATAAAACTCCTTACCAGATGCAGAGTAGATATTACCGCACGATTTTATTTTAACCATTACTCTCCAGCCAGCTCTTGTACCAGGGAAAAGAAGCAGACCTTTACCTCAGATCAGCTTGACTTTCTCACTTTTGTCTACCTGGAATTTACTTGAGGTCTCATTTGTTTCCTTGGTACAGCTAACAGAAGCTGAAGTTTTTTGTAGGATAATGTATGTGAATTCAGATTAAAAAGGGATTTCCATAGTCTTACTTCAACTTTTACTGGTTGTTAGAAATTAAAAAAAGGATAAAATAAAACTTATATTAAAAGCTACTACTATTCAACTATGCATCTAGATTGAGAGATCTAAAATAAATATTATCTTTCAAACTCCTGTACTTAATCATGCATTTTTTATCTAGCCATAAATTTAACTTAGCCAGCAGTGTTCCAGAAACACCCTTTGAGGTCTCTACTAAGGGTAGGTGAAAGTTTTCCAGCAAACCTACACTTCAACTGAAAATGAAGTTTCCAACTAAAGGCAACATTTTTAATATGTCTCCCTGTTCCCACAAATGTTAAGAAAACCTCACACATTGAAATGAACCAGCAGCTTTCTGCAGTGTTTCATTAGGCCTCAGTTCAGTGTTAGCTGATGCTAGTGAGCAGCTGCAGTGCTGGTTCTGTCCACCCTGCAGACAGATCCACCACCAACTGGTGCTGCTCTGTCAGCTACCTTCACCTGCTGTCCAGTCCCCCAGTGTGTGGTCGTGGCCAGTAAAAGCCATAATAAAGGTAACTTTATGATGGAACAGGGATCTGAGCAAAACCTCGAAGCTCCTGAAATGCAGTTTTTATAGCATTGAACCAAACACAGGTCAAGGCACCTGAACAGAAAGCTCTGAGCAAGTTCAAGTGTCCAAATGTATCAGTTAAGTTACATGCCCAGACAAGTTCATTACAAATTCTCAAAAGAGAAATGGCTCCAAAAATGTTATTTGCAACAGAACCTCATCCAAAATTTTACATTGTCTTTACATTACTGTAAAGTATTAATTTCAGCTCTTTTAGTACATGACAGAATACATATTTGCTAGTGGCACAGCCCACCTAACAGATCTTATTATTCTTAAGATTGCCCAGGGAGGTGGTAGAATCTTCAGTCCTGGAAGTATTTAAAATCGTGTAGATAAGGCACTTCAGGACATGTTCTAGCAAGCAGGGTGATGCAGATATTGATGTATATATTTTATTTATTTTAAGGGGGGTGATGTTGACAGTTGGACATGGTGATCTTAGAGGTCTTTTCCAACTGTAACAATTCTGTGATTCCGTGATTCAGTCCAGTTAGACCAGGATATAGAAGACCTTCATGTGTCAAACTAAGGCTTTAGTTTGACATAAATGTTGTAGTGTTAACTTTTGAATTCTTTTGAATATGTGACCCTGAAATAACTTTTGAAAACCAAGCTTTGAATCTTTTAAATCACATTGTCTTAGAAGACAGAGTTCTGCTGTAACAATCATTTATACAACAGCTTTACAACAAAAATTTCACAATAATGATTTTTTTTTAATCAGTCTAGACATAAACCAAAAAAAGAGAGACAGGCTGAATCATGTTGAGAACAAAGAAATATCCAACAGTGCTTCACCTTGGCTGAGTTGAGTCATAAATCTCTAAAATTATGGACACCATGCTAAGTCTTTCAAATACATCTATTCACGAAGTTCTGCATAGTTCTCTTTCCATAGCTAATACAATTTTTTTGTTACAGACTCTGTGGCTTAAACAACACCAGTACATCATTTTTAAATGTTCTGATATGAATCTGAGGCTGAGAATTAATGTGATTGGAACGTACAGCTTTTTTTAGCATCTGGTTATTAACTCTATGGGCAAGTCTTCAGGTATGTCAGAAACAGGAAAATATTATTAAGTATTTCTTTAAAGACATAATTACGATAACTACCACTCCTCCACAGGACAAAAATCAAAAAAAATACAGGTTGGAGGATTTGCTGTGTAATCGCTGGATTGTATTTCCTGTGGGTTTCAGTGGGTTTTCATCATTTAAAGTATTTGTTAATAGTTTAAGAAATGTAATGATTCTTTTTCATGGCATGATTCAAGTAAAAACTGCATGAGCTTTTTGGAACGGAAAATGTTAGCAAGTAAGCTCTCAGATGTAACAGAGCAATTAGAAAAAAACAGGGAAATGTTGCATTATTATTCTTCCTTAGTCAGTGTTAAAGAAAAAAAATTAATAGAATGGATTAATGTGGATGTACTAGGCTATAAAGATTAGGCATCAGCCCACATTTCACTTGGGGGAATCGAACATTTTTCTTTTGTTTACAATTCTGCCTTCTCATTTACCTGAAATAATGTTGATACCAAACCACAAATTCCAGTTGTTAACAGCTGACAGGAGGGTGTTTATGATCAATGCCTCATTTTTTTCTTTCTTCCCCCACTTTTTTTTAACCAAGATTCAAGGATCTTCTGTGTAAGTTAAAGAATAAAAATCAGTTTATTTCAATGGCTTTCTCTGCTAAGATTTCCTTTCATTAAATAAGATTGGAAAAATGGCTTGTAGATGCTCTGTTATTGCTTTATTTTCTAATGAATCATATCACACTGGATTATTGGGGGTATCAGTCACATTAAACTTACTCCTGAGAGATGCAATAACTTTCAATCAAACCACAGGTACTCAGCATCCTTCTGGAAGAGGCTTGTAATGCAGAATGAATGAATGAGGGCAAGCACAAGCACTGTATGACTGCAGATCCAATCAATTGGGAAAGAAAAAATTACTATTGCTGTATGCAAACAGATAGATAGAAAAACTGTTTTGATTAGTGGAATAACTCACAAATTATGTGTAATACCAGGAAAAAAACATTTCTAGGAATGCAGTTCCTCAGAAATGGTCCTGTGATTAAGTGATACCTGCTTTCCAGATCCACATTCAGAAATACCCAAATACTGGCTTAACATTAATACACTAGGCATGAAGAATAATAAATTCTTAGGAAATAATCCTTAGGAAAACGTAGACAGCTTTCCTATTAGGTTGTTTTCAAGCTTCATTTGACTGCCTCTCACCCACTATATACAGTGGGAGGGAGAGCTGGTAAGCAGGAAAAATGGAGAGGTATGAACAGACCAAAGGCAAAACTCCCCCCAGGAAACAAACCCTTTGTGATTAAGTGTTCCTGCAAGAGAGCTAAAGCTCTTCCCACCAAACACTCAAATCACCTGTGCCCAGGGTTCTTCTAAGCACAGGATGCATTTTAGAACCATACCCACCACCACCCCCAAGGTGATGTTAATAAAAAGTCCCTGGATACTAAAAGCTTTTGGTAGCACTGTCTTGCAGTCCACACATATAGGAAAAACTAAAGCAACTGCAAAAGTTTCAGCTGCAGGAGTTGTGGAGAAACAGCATACTTTGAGGTAAAGGTTTGTAAACTTGAGACAAGATAATTGTGAGGAATCTTTCTGCTTTGAGGATTTGAACATGTTTTCAGGAAACTTCATCCCAAGCTAATACTTAATTGCTCATAAAAACGAGGCACTTTATAGCTTGTGCTCAGACTCTGGTTTTGGATGATTTTTTAACTGCTTGTGGAAACTGATCAACATCACCATGTCTTGCATCTAAAGTATAATTGCTCAAAGATATCATCATATCCTGATACGAATCACAATGTATGTAAAACGTAGAATTTCAAGGCAATACACAAGGTGTCCACTGTCTACTGGGGCACATTCTTTTAGTGCTGCTTTGTCACACAGGAAGCTTCTTTGGATGGTCCGAATGATTGCTCTGTGAGCCTCGTGACTGGAGGAATGTTTCATGCTGTTGGTATTCTTAACTTGAAAAATTGCTTCCTGCATTCTTTTTTGTACCTGTTGATACCCAATTTAAATTCATGCTGGGCTATAAAAAACAGTTCTGATTGGTGTTCTGTGCCACTTACATTTTTTATTGGCTTGTATTATATATTTGACTACTGCTTTTCTAAGCTCTACTAATTTTTCTTAGCTCTTTTTAGCTCTAAAATCAATTTCCTTCCCTTGAAAAATCATTTTAAAAACCCCTACACTCCACACAGCATGAAGTTTATAGACCTAAATATGAGTTAGTAAAAGATAAAATTAAGAATTATTGTTTATTACTTAGATTAGATGTGACCTAAAAATTCTACTGAGAATTTATACACTTACTCTTTAGAAGGGCTTTGATCCATGTCTCTAGTGCTACAAACATGAGGAGCCTTAGAGAAATTCATAAGTACTAATAATTCTTTACACAAAAGTATGCCACAGAATTTTCTGCAAATGCACATTCATGTGTCAAGTTCATAGAGCTACTCAGGAATGTAAATTTGTTTATATGAATCATTGATTGCAGGACAGGAAGATAATTTTACATATTTCAGTCCATCTAATGAAACCTTTCTCATCGAGGGCATATTTTATACTTCAGTATGGTATACCTGGGTTACTTTTGACAAGAAAAAGGGATTTGAATCATAATTAGCCAGCACAGGACTAACAAGTGTTACAAGAAGCCACTTATTTCTGTTGCTGTGAATTTGGTCCACAAATCAGCAAATTTGGTATCACAAAACACTTGCTGCCTCAACAGAGACAGGTTTTTATTGAAATAGTTTCTCTAAAAACAAACAACTCTCCTCCCTACAGTAAATTCTGGAGAATTCAGCAGGATGCACACACAGTATGCTTCTGGAAGACAGAAATGGTCTCTTACTATACATCTGAGGACATACCAGTGCAAAGAAGCTGCCTACTAATGGAGACTAAAGTACAAATACTAGGTGATAAAAAGGGAAAAAATGATAGCTATCCAAGTTGCTTATGAAGCAAACCAATTGAAATATGAATTATATACATTTAGGGATTATGTACATGCAGCAATATAAATTTTTTCACTATATAAGTATATAGGGACAGATATACATATTTTCACATTTAAACGTCATCTTGTATTCTGTGTGTAAAGTCCAAGGCAATTCCCTTTCTGCAAGGTTATAATTTTATACCTCAAATCATGGTACCCATCTCTGCATTTAACGATCAAATCTGTCAGAGCTAAAAATATCTCTGTTCATTGCTTATTAACTCCATGTAGCTAAAAAATGATCAACCTCTGTTTTCCATTGCAGCCAAAGGGTGTAGGCATTCAGCACCCCTGGAAGAGAGACATACATTCTTCCTCAGTGTATGTATAGATTGTAAAATGTACCATGCATATAAAACACACCTTTTACTGCCTTAGAAAAAAGTTGTGGATATTCAGTATGAAGAAATCTGGTCATGCTTACACACCATTCAGTTTCAGGAATAAGGTTTATGCCTCTTAACTCAAATAGGTTTTGTGTGTGCCTCTGCTGATCTAAGAATGAACACTTCAATGATTTTTTTTTTTTTTTTTAATAAGCTGTCTCACTAGCAGCTGAATGCTATGTTATTTATGTCCCAGGAGAATGCTGTACCAATTTAGCTGAGTGTTGTTTTAAAGTTAAAGTGATGAGGGAAATCCAGTAGCCTTAACCTTTATTGGAACTCTCACTTAATTTCAGCTGCCTGAGGTAGATGAAAGCAGAGATTATAAAATGTAGCAACAATCTTATATACTCTAAAGCAACACAACTTCTGAAATTAAAGTGATACAACGGTGCAGTGATCCAACTTCATTTTACACAGCAGAATAAGCTGTACACTTCCAAGGCCCACTGCTTGCTCTTTTCACAAAATCATTCTGGTTAGAAGAGACCTTTAAGATCATCAAGTGTAACTATTAACCTAACTCAGTACTGAGTCCAGTGATTAAACCATCTCTCTAAGCACCACTACTATACATCTTTTAAACACCTTCAGGGATAGTGATTCAACCACCTCCCCAGGCACTGTTCCAGTGTTTGATTACCCTTTGAGTGAAGAAATGTCTTCTAATTTCCAATCTAAACCTCCCCTGGCATGACTTGAGGCCATGTCCTCTCCTATCACTTATTACTAGGGAGAAGAGAGTGACCTCCACCTCAACACAGGCTCCTCCGGTGTCCTTTGGTACACAGACAAATATTTCTGCAGTTTTCCGGGTGAGACTGGAAAACATCTGCAATGCACTGGTTTTATAGCCTTAGCAAATGGTTGCTCCTGCTAAGACGTGCCAGACATGTGTGTTTCAAGATTCATTACTCAATTTCAGGTTCCTGGAAACACTGTTAACTTTACACACCAACCCACAGACCAAATCCTGTCTCACGAGCAATAGGTACGCAGTCAAGCAGCATGAAGCTGCCAGAGGTGCAAAGAATGAGACAGCTTTTTTGGAGCCAATCCATACTGCTGGATTCCAAGACAGGTTTTGCTGCACCATACTGTATTTTCCCTGACATAAGTCACTGCCACAACATTTGCTCACCTGCAATACTTAAAGCACCTTCATCACTCAGCCCATCACTCAACACACTGCCCAGTGAACTTTCCTGATGAACAATATCCTTCTCTCCTAGCAACATTTCATTGCTCACATTGTATGAATATACATTGCTGGGCACATAGTAATCACCTCTGCTGACCCACTTAATTCCTACTTGTTTAAGAGCTATCAGAAGCAAATCTCAAGTACAGGTGACTAGAAAACAGCTTCTGCACAAGGCACAAAGAGTCTTTAAATTTCCAGCCAGCTGTAGAGGGTAAAACATGATTTGCTCAACTGGCATTTCTGCCAGAGCTGGATTTGCTACAGTCAAGACCTTGACAGCTAATAGTAAAAGTTTTATTTTAACTAGATGTATAGATAAATGTAGCAAAAGGTCTTGGACACTAATCTTTTCCACTGCACCAATGGGAGATTCATACAGGAAAGTCAGCACAAAACAATAATCACACCAGTGAGCAGGAATTCATTTGAAAAATGCAAAAACAGGCAGCACACATCAATGCTAATTGAAACACCTAAGGTTTCAAACACTTTAAACGTGGCTTTGCAGAGTTATGACCACAGGGAAAATCTACTGGCAGTGTCAGAAAGAGCTCCCCACACAGAGGACACCATTAAAAGTCACTTTCAAGCTCGATAGCCCTACTGTGAGTATGGAAGCAAAAGTCATATCAGAGCTGGGTGTATTCCTTTCTATAGAGCACTCTGCTGCATTGGCATACATTGTGCATACCTTGATAAATCACCTCGGAGCTGTAGTTCTCCATCCCCTGGGGACTGGAAGGCACTGGTATCCAAAATGCTTTCGGAAGAATAAAGGCAGTAAAGATGATCACATCACTTAGATATTAGGAAGCAGAACACACAGAGGTATCTTTCACATGTGTGTGTCTAGAGGACAGCTGTCAGCCCAGTTGGGGTTTTTTCCTTCTTTGCAAACCATACATTGACCAGTGGCCTCTCCCTTATGGGGTCTTACACACTCTTTAGGAGTAATTTGAAGCAAGACGGGCCCTTTGTTCCCAGATGACCTCTTTACAGGGGCATGTGTCTCAAGGTCTGTCTGTTCAGACAAGATGCCAGTACAATCTCCAGACAAGAGATGCTGCCAACACTGCCTGCAAGATAAACTTCATGGCTGGCAGTACACGGTGAGTAGGAGGCAAGTCAAGAAATGTAAGTAAATATTCATAGGGCTCCTGGGTAAGAAAACCTTTTCCCCTCCCTACCTTGCTCTGAGTCATGTCACCTTGCTCTCAGTCATGTCTGAGAGCATCTCAGCTCTGAGTCATGTCACCACTACACAGTGCATAGCTTGCTTAAGATGCTATTTTGTCACCTTGTATCTTTCAAGCAACAGGTTGGAGATGACAATAATTATTCACAGAGCTAGTGGTCCACACATTTAGTGCTGGTCATGAATACTTTGCAACTGCTTGTGAATGTGTCGGGCTTATTTCCTCTAGAAAAACCTGTGAACTATAAACAGCCTGTAAATATATATTACAACACAAGCTATAGAAAAAAAGGAAAAGCACAAGAGCTAACCTTTACAACAAAAACACATTTATAGATATGTGAACTATCACTTAAGAAACAGGATCTTAATCCATTTCATTTATAGCTATGAAAATCTGGCAACTTGTCTTAAGCTTCAACTCTCACTTTTATTATGACCTCTAGCCCTTCCCATTTCTCAGTGTACAAGGGACATGCTGATGACCCAGACATCCTGACACAAGCCCCTGTTGAACACTCTCTTAAATAAAGCACTGGGGCTCCTGCCAGCCTCAGCTCCACATCCCCCACTGTACCTCACACCAGCTGCTGCTGCACCTGAGTCTTGGCTGCTCAGCAAAGCATGACATTTGCCTGCCTGTACCAAGCTGGGAACAGACAGAAGAAAAAATAAACCACCAGCAGCCTTTCCTCTGTGAAGAACCCAGTTAAGAGTGCCTGTGGATGGCCTGCAGCTCCTCAGGGGTTTTATGTGAACCTTGGATGTGGCAAGAGATGAGAGAAGTACAAGAGAAACTATGAATAATTCCAGGAGGAAGTCAGAAGTCTAAGAATAAAAACTAAGCTCTAGAAAACAGAAGGGCAGAGAGTATTAATTAAATTTAAAGCACATCTCTTGTGCAGCAATGAATCACTGTTCAGATATGTTATTGTAATTCATGACAATAAAACCACAGTTGTCCCCATCTATAGAAAGAAAAAAAAAAAAAATTTAATTCTTCAGTCTAAGGATCCAGTCATAGATAGAGGCCAGTAAGGAATGAAAAGACACCAGGTGAAGTAACAACAAATCCCAGATAAACTAGCCATGACAAATAAATTTAAATTATGCCCAAAGAGGAAGAGCAGAGGATGATTTCTTTCACTTGGACTTTCACGGAGTGGCAACCACTGCACTGACACTGTCTGCAGAAACTCTTGTATTTTGTAAATTGGGATGAAAAGTCAGTGATTCCAAGACATATGAATTGAGTGTAAGACTTCATACAATGCACAAGAAGCATCTTCATGCTCTTTCTATAGCTTAGAGAGAATGGGAATGCAGCTCTTCTCCTCATAGTTAACCACTTCTATGTCCCTTGCAGAAAACTAAGGAAAAGATAAAGCCTGCCAGTCCATCCAAGCATCTTGTTCTGTATCCAAATATTCAAGCATTCTGGACTGTGAGGGCAGTGAGATGCTGGCACAGGTTGCCCAAAGTAGTTGTGGCTGCCCCCTCCCTGGAAGTGTTCAAGGCCAGGTTGGATGGGGCCTTGAGCAACCTGGTCTAGTGGGAGGTGTCCCTGCCCATGCAGGGGGGTTGGAAATAGATGATCTTTAAGGTCTCTTCCAACCCAAACCATTCTATGAGCCTGTGACTACATATATTATGAATGTTGTTTTGTCCACCCCAAAAAGTCCTCCTTCAATCTCATTTCTACAAAGTTCTCATAGCTTTCACCTTCCGTATGCCTTGTATCATTTCCTACTAAAGCTCTGTTTTACATAAATGCAATGAAATGAAAGTGACTATAAAACCCTTCAAAGATTTTACTTAAGACAAAAATCATTAACTTACTGGAAGTGTTAGAGGTGACCTCTTTCATAAAAAGTAATGTGGCAGTAAAGGGGTTAGTAGCTCAAATACATTCAAATTCAATGCATGATAATAATTCAGAAACTGGCAATCATTTTCCAAACCTCGAGTGCAGAATACAGCTATTATTCCTGTGACTATCTCTTTAAGGAGGTGAGTTGCAGAAGTAGGAGATCTCTCGAGAGAAGTTATAATAAATCTTTACTGACTTGTCTTTTAAGCAGGAAGAAAAGTCCATCTCTGGAAAGGCTTCAAGGTAAAATGTTACTAGACTTTAGATCCAAACTTTTTATTTTTTAGAAGAGATGTAAAATTGTCTCCAGATGCTTAATGTCACTTGTTCTGAGCAGTGGAAGTAGTGATGCTACTCCAGGGGAAATATCTTCCACTCTGGCATCATTGATGTTAAATTGCAGTGTTGTATAAATACACAAAGCCATGTCAATCAGACAGGTACTATTCTAAGATATAAATTACATACTCATGATATGCATACAGAATAATGCTGTGTAGGCACTGAAAAGAGAATCTGATCAGCAGTATCTGATTTGCAATAGATAAGTTTAATTAATTATGACCTGTAAGGGGACAGAGGTGTCAGCATCTACATTGAACCCCTGAAAAAGAGCATAATTTTCCTGTTTTGGTTTGCTGCATGTTGTTACACTAAACTCTTTTGTTGGTAGAGTAAGCTATTTTGTTGTTACAGTAAGCTCTTTTGGGCTTTGTTTTATAACCAGTTCCTCCAGTCTTCAAGAACAGACAATTTTTATGCAGAAATACATGACCAACTTGCGTAGCAAAATAGAAAATTCAAGATTTACTGCGTCTGTTTACTGTTCCAGTAAGCAGTCCTCAGAACTTTGATCTCTAACAGGTCTGATGATTTTGCTAATAAAAAAGCCAAACCGTAAAAGCAAAATGCACAACAGCTGGGATCCCAAGATGCCAAGCAAACATACCTGTCATTACTAAAATGGTCTCAAAAATTTGTAGGTACCCCTATAGGAACTACTAGAAGCTTTGTGTCCAGAACATGAGTTGAAATCACATGGAAAATGCCCCAGTACAAAGGAAATGGGATAAAAGATGCATTTCTAGCCACACAAAGTCCATAGCCAAAATAATAAAATGTCTTCCCACTGATCATATGCAAACTAAGCCTTTTATTAATTCTGCTATGTGACTGGCAGCCCTGAAATGGAATTTTCCACTTCATAGCAGTGGGGTGAACAAAGAATTGACATAAATGGGTCCAAGAAAGGAAAGCAGTACTGCAGTATTCCAGTAAACAGTGGTGAAAGGCAAGATTCTGATCCCAGGTGGGTGATGCTGCCATGCATAGCAGCAGGTTTCTGAAAAGCAAAGGTAGCAAAAAAGGCTGGGTAGCAAAGGGTGGTTTGTGTCAAAATGGCCAACACACAAAGTCCCAAGTGAACCACTTACCAGCAACGCGATATTTCAGCTACACCTTGCTGGAAGATGTAACCTCACTGCCATTTCAGAGAGAAAGAGGACAGGGAAAGGGAAAAGGAGCTCTGCTTCCTTACATCTGAAGACTGATAAATTTAGGCAAGAGAGACCTGAAAGATTATTTTCTGTGAGATTATGAAACTCCACTCATACAGGAAACCATCATTCACCTCATACCTGACTAATGGTCAGGTGCCTTAGTTTGCAGAGTAAGACTTTGGTCTGCACCTAGTTGAACATTTGCACAAACCAAGTTTTTTTCCCAGTAACAAGTATACGTAATCCACAGGAAATTATGGCTCTGCATTGGTAATTTAATAGACTTATCTCATATAAAACAGAATCTTTCAAGCCTCTTACTGAATTCACCCTGTGCTTTTCAGTTCACATACTTGGGTAGAAAAATAATGGAGGAGTAGGGAGCTGAAAATAGTTAAGGTATTAAAAGTCATTGCAGTAAAAACATACAAAGCATGCAGTTCACTAAAGTCCAAACTGTTACTCTTACATAGGAAAAATCAGGTGCATAATTATGAAGTAGACAACGACTACCTAACAGAAACACTGCCAAAAAGGGCACAGAGAACTAAAAAGTTCAGGGACTGTCCAGAGTCCATATTACCATTTCACTACCCTGTCACACTATTTGTTTGTAAAATGGAGCTTCTTTCATGCAAGCCTCCCACACACCTCAGAAAAGCTAAAGCTCAGCCAACACACTGTGTTCTTTGGGTACCACTCTTCAAGAAACTAAACAAAAGGTGTTCAAAGGGGAAAAACAAAACAAACCAAAAAAGCAACAACAACAAGAAAATCTAAGGTGAAGAGAATAGACCTCCTGAAGAAAAAAGTGAAAAGCTGAAGTTCAATTTATGAATAGGGTATTTAAAAAGACTGGTAACCATTTTTAGGTATGTAAAATAGAAAGGCATAAAATGTTCATGTTCATTGGTGAAAGGAAAATAAGTAACTGGTTTCAATTAAGCAAAGCAGATTTAACATAAGCGTGAGGGAGGGAAGCTCTACAATTATAACAGTATAGCAATAATTAGGCAAGAGTATTAAAAGGAGCACTCAGGAAGGTGACAGAGCCACTTCACTGGGATGCTTTTAAGAATGCAAATATCTATGAAGAAGGCTCTCAGGATGAAAAAGGATGAACCTCTCAAGGACCCTTCTAGCCACACTTACCATGATCATATCATTTTACAGTTTGGGTACAACACTTTCCCATTTGTAATGCAATAGATATGCTGAAGGTATGTAATTGTTATACCTATAATATACCCCTGTTCTTGGAAAGATTAAGGGAAAATGTGAGGCAATTAAGCTTCTCTCCAGGTGAGTGGAAGCAGTGGTTGCTACTGCCCATAAAGCCAGCTACAAAATGCTACCCATAAACTGAGGTTTTTGGAGAAAGAAACATTCACTGTGGACCTACTGTAAATTCAGAGATCTGATTACTGCTTGTGGAAGATGCCATTACACAACTCAAGTTTAAAATGCCAGATGCATAAGCACAAAGGGTGACAGCAGGTCTGGCAGGTAGAGACTCATTTACAATGTCCAGAAACAAAATTAAGAGGATTTTTTTAACAGAAAGCAGGGTGTAAAAGAGACACAGAGAGAGAAAAAGGAAAGCTTGGATTATTAAGCAGGGAAACTATTTTCTGTTATCCAGTTCTACCATATTTGAAAGATGAGGGTTTTATAATTTATAATTCTATCAAGAAATCACCTTGACCTCTTACAAACAAAAACCCTGTTCAAGAGGGCAGATACAGCTGAAGCAGTTGAGTAAAAAGAAGCTACATAATCAACATGAAAAAAAGTACCTGGCTGCAAAACTGGCATAGGTGCAAAGCTCTCCATTTGTCTTAGAAGTTAAACATATGATTTTACGAAAAATGGGAGTTCTGTACTTAGCCTTAATCCATCTAGGTAATGAAAGTCATTATTAGTTTAACTGACTGGAAACACACATTTAAAATTAGGTCTATACTTTCATTTTTACTGAGTAACCATGTGATATGTGAGAATGGGCTTAGAAATAACGTATCTTAGCTTCACTGAAGTTTTATTTGTCTGTTGAAAAATCAGTTTTTTAAGGTCTCAGACAATGTAGTAGGCCCATATTTAAATTCATTGCCAAATCAGGACTTAAGTAGCCTTTTGCTTTGCAATCAAAGTCTATTCATGTGTTGGCAATTCACTTCTGAAGGGTTAACTCAGTATATAAATCTGCAATGACTTCATTGAAGTATTCTGAAATAAAAGAGACTGACAGCAGAAAAAAAAAACAAAAACAGGTGCAGGAAGAGAACATTTATACAGAGAGTAATGTGTTTGCTATGATTTTTAAAATCTCATTTGCTGATATATGGGACAATTTAAGGATGTGATTTCCTTTCCTATGACCCAGCTCTTTCTCCTGATAATAGTCCTCCAAAAATATAATGCTTTCTTGTGGCAGTTCAGCTCCCTGCCATGCAAATGCTTTAAGACTAAACATTAGGACTATACTGAAAAAGCAGCAACAGGAGTAAAAAAACCAAACAACCTCCTATTAAAAAAAGAAACCCAGCAAACAAAAATTGGACAACAGGAAGTCCTAGGTATCTCACTTTTCTCTTTATTAAATAAGGATTCAAATGCAACTCATTTATTCCAATGCAATACAGAACCACTTAGTTTGAATCAATAAGACCATTCTCAAACTACATCACTGTGAAGAAGAGTAGCTTTTATGATTTTATTAATTTTTCCCAGATATTAGAAATGACCCTTGTTGCATGTATTTGTGCACTTCATCACTGAATTATGAATTTAGGCAGAAGCAAAGATTTGGGGGAGGAAAATACTTTTTTTATGAGTTGAGTGCTCAAAAAAGGAGATATTATTTTCATTTGTGTGGTTCCTAAAGATGACTTTTACAATTATGTGGTACACCTATCTTTCCTGATAGCAAGTTAGTTCATTTGAGAGCAAACCTATGGTCCTTCTGTCCTTTCCCACATTTCTTCATCATAATACTGAAAAAAAAAAAATTACATTATCAAAGAGCAGCAGCACAATAGTCAGACAGTCCTGTATAAGAAGGCATTGTTTGAGGAAAAAACACCACCATCACAGTAACCAGCTTGTAATTCAGATTACAGTAATAACAGCAGTTTGGACACCTTGGCAGAACAGATCCAACAGTACACTATTAAAATAATAATAATAATAACCACAGAACTTAGCATAATGTCAAAAAATTAGAAACATAACAGCATCACTGACCAGATTTTCCACTTTTCATATGCAGGTTTTTAAGGATATTGCTCTCCAGTGAATTTTAAAGCAAAGAAAGGCTGTGCCAGAAGATAGCAGTGGTAGCAGTAGTGAGAGGGCAAGGGAAGCCACAGGAAGAAAAGGAGCTAGAGGGGAAAGAAGTGGATGTGGGGAGTTGCAGACAAGCACAGCTACAACCAAACCAAGTGAGCATTGCTGTAAGAAAATCTAGCACCACTCTCCTCCCAGAAAATGGCACGTATCCCCCTCACACAGCCCAGCCAAGAATAAAAGGGAGTGTGTGGCATCACAAGGACACCATGCTCTTCCACAGCCAGCAAAGAGCATGCACCAATTCTGACAGAATAAGTGCTTTCAAAGCAAGCCTAGCAGTTCATAGAGTAAAGCTGATCTTGACTTTATTTCACATTTCCATGGCACTCAGCACATTCAAAGCAGAGCAAAACACTTCTCCCTGTGCACTGCACCAGGAGGTGTGAGGGCAGCAGGGGCTGCTGCTGACAGCACAGTGCACTGACTGCTCCATCCTGGAGCCCCCAACTAGAAACCTGTTAGGTGGGCCCCAGCTCAGCACTTTAAATTAAGTTCAACTGTCTCCTTTTTGATGGATGGAGAAGCCTTCGATTCTGCATGATCGACATGTCCCTTTAATTTGGTTTGAAGTACTTCTAATGCTAAAAGAACATCTCTCACTGTAAGCATTTGCCATTCCCACTGTAATATTTCATCTTCAGATACAGAATCAAGCATTTTAGGTAATGGTAAGAGTCCTCCACTAGATCCTGTGGAGGACTAGGAATCCCTAACTTTTCTTATTGGACAAAGTTGTCTTCATAAAGGTAATATCCACCAGCATGTCACTCTATTCATTTCAGTGTCCTTTATCTTCTTTATTACCAACCGATTTTTCTGACAAGACCTTTTCATGATTGATCTGTTACAACTTTATTAGAAACTGTTCACTTACAGAAGGCTTGGGGGAGGCCGCATTTACTCCTGATGTAATTAAACTGACAGCAGTGTCTTTTTCCCAAGAAAAATTTGACATGTACATTCACAATAAATAATGAATTCTAAAATCACTCAAGTGTTTCCATATCTCTTGTTTCTCTCCTCTAGAGAGTTAAGGTCTATATTGAGTCGTGCATCTTGATCCTGTACACATCCTTTAGTATCAAGAGATATCAACAGTAATTACATCAGGATCTGTGAATTAATTAATTGGATTTAAAATACTCCAATCGTGTATCTAGATCAGACCTGGTTTTGAACCACAGGTACACTGAATTTCTGGCACAAAAGCTATGCAAGAAACATTTATTAGCTAAATCCCCCATCTGCATTTCATTCATTACCTGTTGTTTCAAAGGCAATAAAAATCATAAGAATCTCAAGTCACTTATAATTACAATCTTTCTTTCTATATCTACCTTATCACTCATTCCACTCCTCTGTTTCTTTTGCACTGCATGTACTCTCACCACTTGCCCTTATTACTTCAAATCCATGAGAGGCTGGTTTATTACACCATTTCAGAATTAAGTCTTACTCCTGTGCTGTGTCCAGCTCCTAACCTTTTTATCACCTCCTATCTGCTCTTCCTAACCACTGTTTTCGTTTCTAGAAACTACTCATGACTTTGCCCAATTTTGAGCCTTCAAACTATTCCACCTGGAAGTCTGAACATTGTGAATTCCTGTTCATTGTGTTACTTAATGTTAAGACTGGCCCCTGGGATTTTCCAGAGAGAAATTACTCTAACCAAGTTTTTTGGAAAGTTTGAGCTGTGAAAGGACAAATGTGAAAGGACGAAGGGAAGTCCTTATCCTTCATAGCAGCAGGAAAACGCAGGCAGGTGTAAATTCAGCTTGGTTGCCAATATTTAAGAAATATTTTATCCATTTAATAGCCAGTTCTATGTACAGAGCCTTAAGTACATGTACTTGGACATAGGATGGATAAATGTAAGGCCATACATCACATTTCATATGGGCATCAGCTATTCAAACAGTAAGAAACCTTATTAATGGAAGAACTTAATCAGGAAAATAACCCAACATGACCAAGGCCAGAGCAAAAACCAGTGTTGTATTGGCTTAGTCCTGCAGCACCCAGTCCACCTTGTATCATGTAATGGAAATGGGTTTTTTTCTCACCATAAGTTAGTCAGACCTTCACAGATGTGCACCATGTAATGGTGAGAAGGCAAGCAAGGTGCTCTGCTCAATTACAATTTCTCCTGTAACTTGACTCCTCGAGCTAAAAATAGCTGATGGGATGCTTTCACAGTCTCCAAGGACACTGTAGGGATAACATAAATAGCCTGTGACCCTCAAGAAAACCCAACACAAATATGTCACCTGTAAGAGTAATAGTACTTTGGTTTATGCCAGTTTGTGTTTAGAAGCGCCAAGGAAAATAATTATTGTGGTTATGAAAAATAGGATACAAACTGTCCTCCAGAGTCTGGAGCTAGGAAAACACAAAAGGCAAAGCATCCTCTGCAAGACTCTTTGCTAAAAGGCAAAACAGGAAACATACTGGTATAAAATCTACTGCTTTGGACAACCTCCATGAAGATAAAAAGAAAACAGCACCTGGTGGTCACCATGAGCTAAACTGTGAAAGAGCTTATCAAAAAAACAAAACAAAACTTTGTTTAAAGCGTGGCTCATGTATAGCAAGCCCATGTCCTCAGGTAAACAGTGATGGTAAATCACTGAAGGAAGACCAGGAGTTGAACTTCCTTGCATAAGCCACCTGTTAACTTATTCTGAAGAACACCAGTAAAATATATTACATCTATTTGTAAATAATTTGCCGTAGGAGAAAAAAAATTAAAAGCACAGTTCGGGGAAGGAATAAGTACTCTAATGTAAATACAGTGCCTAGTTATTTCTTTGCCTCATGGCTTGCTTTAGTCACACATGATGAAAATACTTTGTTTTTAATATCTCTAGCCCCTGGAGAAATATACTTATTTTCCCTTTCCTTCCATTTCTCTCAATTATACATCCACATTTAGGGTTTCACTTTTGCTTTGTCTTTATCTTGCAGCAAGTTCTCCCACTCTTTTTTTAAAGTGGCAAGGTATGGGGACAGAGAAAGCCTGCCAGAATCTATGTATTCTGGCAGGTTTGGCAAACTTGCAGGTATATAGCACAGCAAAATGTTGACATCTTCATCACACCTTCCAACAACCAAAAATTAATCCATCCTGTTTACCCCTTAG
Source organism: Heliangelus exortis (assembly GCF_036169615.1). Lineage (NCBI taxonomy): Eukaryota > Metazoa > Chordata > Aves > Apodiformes > Trochilidae > Heliangelus > Heliangelus exortis. The sequence continues at coordinate 64,983,381 of NC_092424.1, forward strand.
AAATCAAGTGTGGTGCATTGCAATCTGCAGACTCTTCTTCCATACTGAGGATCTTTTCTTCCCTGTTTGTATTAGGAAGAGATAGAACGTACCCATCTGTTCAGATGTGGTTCTGATTAATCTGCTGTCAGCAGTTCTGAAAACACTTGGATATTAACTCACTAATGTGAAACTTGAGCTAATTAATGTGTGTGTACACACGCTCATGCAAATATGTCCATAGATGTGAGAGGATATATGCTTGCACACTTGTGTGCCAGCAAGGGATGGATTATCACCTACAGCAAAGGAGAGAGGAAGATGAGCCAAGAGGTTTGCCCCTCCACCTTTTGCTCCTTCGCTGGAGCTGGCAGAGCAGCAGCATTACTTCTCGGTGATAAGTTTTTAGATTTGTCATGTCTGCACCCACTGATGTAGAAACTATGAAAGTGGCATGACCAGCAATGATGGAAGGATAATTAAAAAATAATTAACAAGAATAATTTGCAAGGAGCCAAGGGATAAGAGCTTTGATTTCATCAGCTGGTGTAAGTGATTAAATAGGTACACAATGCTCCTATAAAAGTATCCCTTTTTGAAAACTGAGAAAGGAGAAAAGGTGTAGAGGGAATCATTACTTTCTTTTGTCAGACTAAGTTATGTGACCAAGTAGTTTACTCCAAGACAAGCAGTTAAAAAATCACCTGCCCTGACTATAGAGCTCCGGCAGAAGGATGGTGGAGAACAAACCTGCACAGATAAAAGGAAAGAAAAAAATACTCTCTCTGCAGACTGGACGGGGATGTATGATGGGAGGAGGGTAGGAAGACCTAGTGCATCTCTCATCAGCAGTCACACTGAATGTATTGTTTCATGACAGAAGAAAAAAATTAGTTTCTTTATGGTATTTTGTGATTTGCTTTGGTTTCTGAAACTAAAATTACACCCTGTCTCTAAGATATACACACCATCAGACCCGCTTTCACAGCCAGTCACACCTTCCTAGCAGCTGATGGTCTTCGTCCTGGGCTGAGGGAGTTTGCCACATTATCTAGCTGTTTTAGATTGCTTTTCAAGGATGTTTACTTGTACAGGAAGGCTGATCAGTTGAGGGTAAGAGAAAAAATCCCAGTGGTCTCACACATTCCTCTGAAATTGATCCAACATCTTTCATTTGAGTAATTTAGCTCTCATACTCTCTACCTTGCAAGCCTTGCAGCCACTGCTGCAGTTCTTCCGTGTGGATGAGAACCTGCTTCTTCTGGTTTAGATTAAGAATTAAGAGAGCAGATTTTTTTCCAGTGCAATTTCATCCATAAATCTGCTGCATTTCCTTCAAGATTCGTTAATCTCTGGTACCCTGAATCTCCCCTTCTTTTGACATTTCCTTGTATTTAACATCCACTAGAAATGTAAACAAAATGGTACCAACAGGAAAGTGACTGACAGATATACAAAGTAGCCCAAAACATAGAAGCCTGGGAAGAAGCTCTCTATTATTAAGATACCTCACAAAATTACAGACTGAAAATCCCAGGTCTGCATCAGAGCTGCAGATCTGGCAGATTATGCCAGATTTCCAGGCCAGTGCAACACGAAAATATTTCTGGGATGTATCCAAGCCTTTGAATACTTTTCTAGACCTTTCAAGTTCACCAAGCATTAATGACTGTATGAAAAATGCAAATTAAGTACCATGTGCGAATTCAAAACTCAAGCCTTATAAGAGAACAATGTGGAAATATACATTGGAAATGCATTTCTACTTGGAAGCAAAAAGAGCAGTTTTCAGGATTTTGCCAGGTTCCTCTATTGTGACTCTATCCTCTTTTGAACAATTCTATGTAAATGATGATGGGGCAGTTAAGCACGGTGATTGTTAAATACTTCCTGCTGTTCAGTGTGGATTTTATCATTGATTTTCAAATTCAGCATCTCTGTCTGTTCTGCCTTTCAGTCTGTGCTAGAGTGGCAGCTTCTTACCAGTCCTAACAAACATGTTAAGTTTGTTTTTAAGTTTGTGTTTTTCAGTAAGTTTTCTGTAAGTTTCATCTTCCTGCTGTCACAAGTATTACACATTATAAAAGTCAGGCTCCAGCAGCAGAGAAGTGGATCTAGTCATGAACCAGATGCATATTCATTTCTCATACTAAATCCCCTTTTCTTCGGTTCAGGGAGTAGGAGCAAGTTACCTGGCACGGCACCAAGGGCCAAGGTCTTGCCTACACTAGGCTGGCAACTCTTCTCATCACAGTGAGGTTTCCCCAGTGACCCTACAATACAGCACATTGCTATGAAACAAATTACCAGCAAATTCTCAGGAGTGATCACATCATTCCTGCAGATTGCACTTGACCCAAGCAAGGTTAATTTTCATGTTAGTCTCTATACACACAGGCTTTGCAAATAACAAGCATTTCCCAAGGAAAATGTGAAGCTCTCTAGGTCCTTATATTCCAAATCAGCTTTGCTGTTTCCAAGATACTGAAAATTTTCTTCTCCTTTTTAATCAGTCTTCTCTACACAAAGGAAATTCTCATCTTATTTCACTGTCACCTCTTGTAACACATAACCCAAAAACAGACGGCACAAACACTGCTGTGACAGATAGCACCAGCAAACTCCACCACAGACCTGCCCAGAACTAATCTATTCCACATCCTGCTTTCAGTCATGCAAAACTCTTCCTATGAGGTCTGTCAGAGTAAGCTGGAGTCCACAGATATTAAGAAAAAAACTATTATCAAACATCAGCAAGCACTATGAAGGCTGTCTTCTGTAGCAAAGCTCCAAAGTCATCTATTTATTCATACACACAAAAAATTCCCCAAAGTGTATGGTCCTTTACCTGTCCAATGCAGCACTATCTCCCCTAGCACATGAGACTCTTGCTCTGTCTCAGAACCTGGAGCAGGCTACAGAACATTTAGCTTCTTCACCTCCTTTCATCCCTTCAGCCTGCAAGTCCGAGTGTACCAGAAAAATACGAGCGACTACTTACTCAAAAAAATGTCCAGGATTTTTCATCTTCTGTACGTCTCTGCTCAGTAAAATTTAGCAGAACAGAATTAAATAACCTATGGGGCCAGCTGGTGAAAATAGAATTTCTCTGCTGCTGACACAGCATGTGCAGGTAATGCTGGAATACCCACAAGTGTCCTTTCAAACATCACTATATTAACTTTTTACTCACTGGCATCAGACATTGAAGATGAAGCTATGGCTATGGTGAACTTCTAAACATAGATTGGTATTTCATAACAATAACTAATGACAAAAAAACCCCAAACAAACAAATAAAAAAAAAACAAAACAAAAGAGAGGAAAAAAAAAGTAGTATGGTACCACTTTTTAAATGCATTTTTTTCTGAGGTGCTGGAATATTTTCTTTTGATGTTTTCAAAACTACCAAAATTTTGACTTTTTGCTGTAAAAACCTGAAAGTTCTGTTAAAATACTTTTAACTGAAGCAACAATGCAAAAAAAGCTTTCAATTCTGGGCCAAATTGAACTTTTAAGGGAGGGAGGGGTGCCAAACAAGAAATTACAGAAAATGCTTTCTGTGGTTTTTATTCAGTCTCTGAAAAACTGTGTTTGTGTCTATCTTTACTCGTGAGTAAAATGGGCTGTTTCTGTGTCCCACTGATATCTCAGAGCTGTTATAAGAGGATAAATGCAAAAGAGCCATATAAGATGAAGGCCAACGGCTCAGAAAAAAAAAAAAAAAAAAAGAGTTCACAAGGAATAGGTTTTGACTATAAGTTAAAAGATTTCTCATTCACTGAAAAGCTGAGGTTCAAGAACAATTTCCCTATAGGAACACAGAAGAAGAAAATCTAATGACTTTGACACGGATTTTGCCACATGTATGAAAGAGATTGGAACATCTGACATTTCACAATGCAATAGACAGAAACCACCATTCTTTCTATATGTCCCATGAGAACTACCATTTACAAAAATAAGTTCAGAATAAAAACTCAAAGCATTATATATCCAGGTTAACTAGATACGTGCACACACACAGAAACAAGTGATGGCAAAAATTGTTTGCTAAATTGGACTGAGCATAGTCACTCAGTAGAGAAATAATCTTTCTAGTGCAATTTCCTGAGGAAGAGGATATCAAAATAGTGATGTGCTGCTGTATAAAAAGCATTAGAAGCATGGCTCATGGATTATATGGTAAGTGACTTGAGCTCTGTCACGATAGGGCTTTTTTAATAGAGCAAAAATTGTCATGTACTGTGTCAAAGTCTCAGCTCAAGGATTCAGAGATCAGCAATGAAGTAAAAACAGATGGAATAAAATCTGGGCTAGAATTTACTGTGAAAACTTTTAACTCCTACTGGTAAAACACCCAAGGCCCTCTTCAGCTGTCCTATTGGCAAAAGGCAATCCACATGAAAACATACACTGCAGCTGTGAACCCAGAATCCAAGGCAAATTTTCTCATGAAGAGTGCTGGTGAGTGGTGGTGTGATGAGGAACTGACAGCTGGGGATACTTCCACTCCTCTCACAAGCATGAGGCCTTGGATAAAGATTTTTGCTAATGTTAATAAATGGAAACAAGTAAAAATGAGTTTTATCATGCAAGGTTCTCCTCATAATTTTCCTCTGGCTCAGACCCTCCAGCCTCACCAGGCCAGTGCTGTAGTGTATTGTCTAGAGTGAGTCTTCATTTCCATACAAAGTGCCAAATAGAGTTTCTGCAGTGGGAATACCTCTCTCCTAGGAACAGGGCTGTATCTCCCATCTGTTTTCAAAGAGGCAGACAAATATTCATCAGATGATAACCTATTGTGCTTATCCAGATGAAACAAACTCAGTCCAATAACCTAAAGTGAAACCCTCTGTTTTTCATTACTTACTCTCAAGCACATCTGTTCCACTAACAGAACTACTCATAGTGCTGAATGCTTGACAAAACTGGAAAAGCTGGATACGAAGAGCAGGGAAGCTCCACTGGCATATATTGTAGGTAGTGAGCTTTTTTTGTGTTTGGGTTTTTTTTTTACATGTGGGGAGTCACAACCTCAGTAGCTTTGATGCTGTACTTCACATATGTTTGATTCTTTCATCACGAAAGTTGACTGTGGCAATTTTAACAAAAATCAGCTCTTCAGATTAATACTTGTTTGTCCTGCTCACCATGCTACTCTGAGAATCCCCACATTGTGCTTTTTGACACCTTTAACAGCAGAAATGAAAAAGAAAAAAAACAACTTATTATTTTAAGCAGCTGGTACAGACCAACCAGTATGAAGAAAACAAAGCTAGCACAGCACAAGGCTTCTGATACACAACGTAGGGTACAATACCCTAGAGAATCATGGTTAAAAGACTAAAGAGTTAGACATTCACAGGTATGCAGTGGCTTTTCATTGGTAATGCATGACATCATATATAACAACAATGGGAAAACCAATTTTAAATTTTATTTAGAATTACATTTCTCTTTGTACTGACACCCTTGAGAAAGCAGCCTATAGTGATACAAAAAGGACCATATTGACCCCTTCTTGTTTTTGGCATTTGGGCTGGCAGTAACTGTCTCTTTTTATTAATACTGTTTTTATCTAGGTCTGTAATGACCATCCTACACAGGTGAAATGAAAGACATTTATTTCGTGCCTAACACCTCAGTGGGAAAACAAAACAAAAAATCAATGTATTGCACTAATTTGCTGAATAACTTTTTGCTGCTGAGAAGAAAGAGCCCTCGAGGGCCAGCCACCTCACCTGGCATGTTCAGAAATTAATTGCAAATCACTGTGCCTGAAACGTGAGATCTCACCATCAAGCATGTTGCAGTCTGCAGCTCTCTATGCTAACATGATCAGCAAGGATGGCATTGATTATGAAGAAGTTCCTTGAGGACAACCTAAGTCTTTCTTACAGCATTAATCAGTGTTCTCACAAAAAGTAACAGAAACTATAGAACAGCACTGACAAGCCCAAGCAAGCTGTCAGATATTATTCCTGCATGGGTGAACTCAGTCTGTTGAGACACGAACTGAGACATTATCATCTCCAGGCAACAACAGCAATACATGGAACAAAGCTTAAAACCCAGTTCCTTCCCAGTCACTCCTCCATAGAGGAACTGAGAAATTTATTATTTTCAAATGGAAATTGCTATCCAAGACAAAAGATATATTTCTCCCCCTACCTAGGGATTTACAGCAGGAGATAGCACTTTCCCGTGGGACTCGAGGATACAGCTATACTGCAGTTACCATCCAGTATAACCAGAATATCCTACATCACTTGTTCACATAACTGCCAGCATCAGAGATCCAGCACAGTGTTTCTCAAAGCTATAAAACCTGTCTGGGAAACTCAATATACACTTGAACAGGTTTAGCAGCCCTCACTAAGTTTTATCTTTCCACAATGATGCTTCTAATGCTCATTTTAAGGATAGCTCAAGTCCTATCTTAAGGACAACTGTCCAAATTTCACCTGAAGGAATAACCTGAAATACAAGCAGTCAAAACCTTTGGCTTCACAACTTCATCAGTATGGATATGGCTAGGGACTGCTTTGAGCTTTCTTTTGCTTTTTCAGAGTGAATTGCCAAGTCAGAGTCTGTCTTGGAGCTGGACTGGTGTATCTCAGATGCACTTGAAGAGATAGGTGAGAGGTCCTAAATCTTCTGAGAATGAAATAAATGCAAAACAAACTACCTCCAAAAGAGACACACACAAGGTAAGGAATGTTACTGGTGCAATTAAATGTGTTATTATTACTTTTTGGAGCTTTGAGCTATACTAACAAATAGAGTTAGGATTTGGGAAACCTAGACCTGAAGAGCAGTACCCTGATTGCTAATTTACCAGGGCTCATTACACCCTGATCGTCACTCACATTGCTCCTCTACACAAAGTGCAGGTGTCCCACAGTATCCCATCTCATAGCTAAGTTTTCATCCTGTGGGAAAACAGGAGAAAGATTTCTATACTCAACAGCTCAGTCTCAGCAAAATTGTATTAACCTTTAGATTTTGGCTTATGATACATTTTCAGATGTTATTGTCGCATGGATCTCTTTCATCTGCAGAAAAGAAACATTTCCTTTTCAGGAATGGCAGGTGATTCTCCATTCAGGAACAAATATACTTTTCCTTCTGTACCAGGAACAAGCTTTCCCACACACCTAGCTCTGCATCTCAAAGCTGAGCTTCAGGTGTGGTTCTCCAGACAGTTTCTGCCTTCCCTTTTACCAAAGCCACTGCTGTCATCTCTAACTTCATCCAGCTTTGCTGAAATTGGATTGTAGATTAGAAGTGTGCCAACAGCATCAGACTGTTGCAAAAGAACCCAATACCATGTGCCAACAGCATCAGACTGTTGCAAAAGAACCCAATACCATCCTGGGATGAGGTCATAAAAATGTAACCCAGAAGATACCTCAAGTAGTTGTGTTCCTCTGATCAATGCAGAAGCTCCTACTTGAACACCATATCCAGTTTCAGGGGTCACACCAGAGAAAAGATGTTGAATAAGGGCTGTGCCCAGGATAAAGAAAAGAATACTGAGTAGCCTCAAATATTTAAAATGTTTCTGTGAAGAGGAAAAGAAAAATCACTTCTTAGTGTTTATGGTAGACAGAGCAAGCAACGTGGTCAGAGAGGGGCAGGAGAGAAGGTTATTGAGAACTAGGAGTGTGGTATGAACAAAACCAGCAGAGAGGTGTAGGAAGGCTTAAGCAGGAAAAGCCATTTATTAAAGCTGTAGAAGAAATGATAATATGTAGGGATGAAAAAGAAAAGTGCCAGTATGCTTTTCACAAGGACAGCAGTGATGCTAGACAGATGTCAGGTGGTAGTGCCCAGGAATCAAGATGGGACCTGGGCACACATATTGGTAAATAATAATAATATAAGATAAAAATTCATGTCATTAGGAACATTAATAGATTATTCCGTTCAGAAAAATAAAATATTACAAATTAGCAACAAAAGGCTAATTAAATTACAAGTGTTTGGCCCCTGTTGTTTCTTAGAACACTACTAAATGCTATACAAGAAACAAAGCTTTTTTTCTGATGCATATCTGTGCAAATGTGCTGCTACAACAGCATGGAAAACTTACACCAAGATGTTTCTCCTTGCTCTTTAATCGACTAAATTTTCTTAAATAGACTGTAAATTTCTAGTGTATAAATAATTTGTATGCATGCAGAGGCATCTAGGTCAGTGTACCTGAAACAAATCTCAGGTGAAGAGAGAAGGAAGCAGGAAAGCTTCATAAAATTAAGCTAATATTACTTGGCTTTTCTCATCTCCATTCAAGCTAACCAACACACTTTGCAATGATACCAACCAGATACTGTCCCCATGCTGCATGTAGGTAACATGGAAAAGGCTAAATGGGCTGCCTGGCTTGACAAAGAAAATGCCAGAGGTTGAATTTATAGGCAGGATTTCTTTGCCCATTTGTTAAAAACCTGGACTGTCTTGTCATTAACACACACATTTCCCTGCAAAACTGCACAAACTTAAATCTCCTGGGTTCTGCTGCATTAGCAAGTTCATACCCTCAACCTCTCACTCATGGCCTGAACTCTAAAGATCCAAGAGACCCAAAGCACTTCTGCTCAGGGCTTCTGGGGAGCCCCTCACCAAACCCTGCTCCTCTGCAGAGGAGCCTCTAATCAGGCGATCTGCTCATTAGGGAGTTCAGAGTGGGATGTGAACTGCTAAGTATGGGTCATGGCTTTTCATGACCTCTCTCTGCACTGGGAAAAGAAAATTCAAGAGGCAAGCTGCAGATGGCTTCTGCCATTTGGGGGGGTGTGTATTTTCTATCAGACCTGGATGCTCACACTCTTCAGGGAGAATTTCTCTCCCTGTCAATTACTTCAGTAAACATTCTTAATGGGGTTTCAGGTAGTTATGACCTGGTATTTTCAGCCACATACACAGTGAAACCAGGATCTCCCGAATACCAGCTCTGTGTGTTTGCACAGCAGGGAGGGTAAATACTGGATGCCTGTGCCAAAATAAATATATTACCCTTGCCATTGCGAAAGAAATTACTCAAAAGTGAAATCAATAAAAATGTTAGATACGCATGATAAGAATTTAAGTCAGGATAAGGATTCATAGAGAGATAACGCAGTGAATAACAAATATATAATGAGTTATATTAACTTTGTTATGTGGGAGGCAGAGTTGACATTAAGGATTGTTTCTAAATATTTGTGAGCTGGGTAGTGACTAACATTAAAATATCAAAATGACAGCTGAAGTCTTATACGAGTACATCAGCAAGCAAAGGCAGTGTATAAGTATGATTGCTAGGATGTTTGAGGATATTTAGAGGCTAAGACAGCAACACAGCTTTAATGAATGCACTCAGTAAGACATTCTGGCCCTCAAAAATTATGCCTTTTAAGTAATAACAAAATTTATGCCCAGGGCAGTACAAAACTAACCTTACCCTCTCCCCTTAAACACTGTTTTCTGGAGATCAGTCTGGTTATGAGATGGCTGTGCTTTAGCTTGCAAATCACTTGGCCATTTCAAAGGTAATATTGGACCTACTTTGCTTATATTGTAATGCTCTGCTTAGTAATATTATGTGCCCAGGATTAAGAGAAAGAGGATGTAGTCTCCTGTGGCAATAGCAAAAATCAGCTTCCTTTCTCACATTCAACATGTAACCAGTAATTAGTCTCACAGCACATAAGAACTTAGAACATTATTTTACAGAAACTTGATTAAAATGACAAGTTGGGAGGAAAGGGAAGAGGAGGGCAAAATTAACTTGCAATTTCCAGAGGAAAATGCATTAACCTTGGGAAACTTCTTAGGACATTGTTTTTTAATGTGTTCGGGCACTTCTTTTGATATCCAGTGCATCCAGCAGCTCTGTTTCCCTGGTCACCCCTACTGACAGCTACCTAGAGAGCAAGAGCTCACATCCAGGGCATGCACTGAATTTTGTCTGAAAAAAAAAAAACAAACAAAACAAAACAAACAAACAAAAAAAAAAAAAAAAAAAAAAAAAAAAAGTGAGAGGAGGCAAGAAAGGAAAGATAAGGACATAGAGGAATATAGAGAGGAAGCTTTCTAGACAAACACCACATCTTAATATGAAGTTAAGATATGCCTGGGGCTTGCAGCCAGAACAAGGAGCCTGAGAAATGTTCCAATATTGAGTAATACTGACTACTGGGGGGGTTTCTTAATTGAAAAGCAAATCCACAGCTCAAGCTCAACATATTAACACCTGAACACTTAAAAACATAATGCATTTCAACTTTTTTCCATCTCTTGATTAGTCAAAGACTCTGAAATAGAACAGTGGTTTCAGTTACTGATGACAGCATGCAGTGACAAAAGTGATGTCTAGGGAGGGGTGGGGCAGGAAGGAGAAGAGCATGGCACTTGCAAAGAGATTAAGATGGAGCCAGAATCGCCCCTCTTGCCAGTTTGCTCATTGCTTTGGAAAGTACCAACTTCTGCCATTCTCCAAGCCACCTTCGCAGTCCTGGCTCAGGACTGGGGTACAAATTCAGGTGAGATGTCTGAGCCTAGGGGGAAGGCAGGAGTATTGCTGCCTGAATCAGGCTGTGTCCAGTTCTGGGCCCCTCAGTTTAGGAAGGATATTGAGGTCCTGGAGCAGGTCCAAAGGAGGGCAACTGGGCTGGTGAAGGGACTCGAGCACAGATCCTATGAGGAGGGGCTGAGGGAGCTGGGGCTGTTCAGCCTGGAGAAGAGGAGGCTCAGGGGAGACCTCATCACTCTCTACAACTCCTTGAAAGGAGGGGGTAGCCAGGGGGGGGTTGGTCTCTTTTCCCAGGCAACTCTCAGCAAGACAAGAGGGCACGGTCTCAAGTTGTGCCAGGGGAGATTTAGATTGGACATTAGAAAGAATTCCTTTACTGAGAGGGTGATCAGGCATTGGAATGGGCTGCCCCGGGAAGTGGTGGATTCTCCGTCCCTGGAGATATTTAAAAAGAGACTGGATGTGGCACTCAGTGCCATGGTCTGGTAACTGCAGCGGTAGTAGATCAAGGGTTGGACTTGATGATCTCTGAGGTCCCTTCCAACCCAGCCAATTCTATGATTCTATGAAGGGGAAATAGTGATCTGTCTTGGGAGAAAGAGAAAAGAGGAGGAAAGGGTGAAGGTAACAGTGGGTTAGCTGGGTAAGTTACTCTCACCAGGAGCAGCACCAGACTGCCCTCAGGAAAACTGGGCCATGCCTAAGTTGGTCCTCATTCCTCCCCATTTCTCCCACAAACAAATGGAGAAAGGGAAAAGATAAGCATTTCTTACAAGGAAAATATGTTACAAAGAAAGAAGCTACTCTGCAGAATTTCCATTTTTTAAAATTTTTTCTAATTTCCTTATTATTTTTCTTGGCCAGCAGCTTGTTTTTCTATGTATTTGCTCTACCAAACGACTTTGCTCTTTTTGGAGTGTATTTGGAGTGAAGAGTGAGTGGCTCTCACTCTTCAGAGATGTTATAGCAGAACAAGGACCAGACCTACACAGTTTGAGAGAAGTGGAGGTTTTTGCCTCAAACCATTGCCTGCTTCCTTTCTTTTCAAATCACACATTTCTCTCCACATCATCTTCCCTTTCCAAAAAGGGAAAATAATTTTTCTTTCTTCTTATATACTTCCTCACAGACGTTCTGGCCAATACTGGAGTCAGAATACCAAATTAGGTGGATTTCTACTCTGATCTAGTACAACTGCTATCTTTCTGAAGCACAGCAAAGATCTGATAAGGTCTGACAGCACCAAGGGCCGTAGTTAATGATTAACTAAATCTTTGCTCTTACTGACCAGGTCTGGTTTTGCCCATTATATTATTTGCACTGCAACCAGGTTGCCCATATATAAAAAGCTTTATAAAAAACATTGTGAAGTGGGAGGGGACACCAATCACATAAGCAGGAAGAACAGCCACATGATCCCTTTGCCCAATCCGTGGGGCTGCAGCCCTCTCTTTACCAAACTGAAACATAAGAAGCCAGGCCCCACACCATGTTGCAGAGGGTCACCACTCTACTGGGGAGCCATGTGTACATAGAGCCTTGCCATTTCCAACAAGCTGAAAGTTTTATTTGCCTGCCTTCTGTAAATAAGTGCCATCTTACCTGGCCATCTCAAGCTTCCAGCTTAATTGCCATAAAAGTAATTTATGTCTGCTTTGAATGCTCTTACTTCCCATATGGAAGTGTTGTGCATGTATGTATAACTACTCATCTCCTCTGGCTGGCAGACACTTAATAATGTGACACAAAGAAGGAAAAGAATGAGCTTTATCCCCCTTCTAAATTAGCTTCTTAATGCAAATACCTGGACTTCACCTACAAATGCAACTTAGTATGAGAAAATAAATAAAGCAAGAGTCCCCACCTTTCCTTCTGCTTCCCCTACACTCCTTCTCAGTAGCACCTGAAGGAGGTGCTACTTCATCTTTCATGGCCTTTTGAGTTAGTGTAAAAAAAAAAAACCAACCCTATTTCTATCACTGTAGTCAAGTGAGTGAGTGAAGTTACTTCTTTTACAGAATGATGCTTTCAGTTTTGATAACAAATTAGCTGCTGGACTCATATCTGCTGCTAAATTAGACAGACTATGGAGAATTGCAGTAAGAATCAAAAACTTTGAGGTTACAGAAAAGTTCAAAGAAGAGAAGCACAGGAAAAAGATGCTTGTAAACTGGCATATAGAATTAGAAAAATATATCCATTGTGCAAAATTAAAAAAACCCAGCTTTTCTAAGAAGAAACCTATCCTTAGCCTTTTTCAGGCTATCACTGAAGCCCTTAGACCAGTACAAACAGAAATGTATGGTTTCCAGTCTCAAGAAATTTGAGAAAAAAAGAGACTGTCAAAACTCAGTATTCTTTCTGTGCAGCTAAGCACCAACATTCACATTATATTTGGATTTAATGGAAAACTAGAGATTACTGGATTCACTTTTCAATCCATGCCTCAGTTTCTGTCAATCATCCACACTGTTACACCAGGATATCTGCTTTTCCATCTGAAGACATCCTGCTATACTGGAGCATGTTCTGCTTTGGTACAGCACACTGAAAGGTTCATATCACTTTATGCCATAGCTCTACAGGGGAATTACAGTGAAAGAAGTACCAGGTATCTTTAAAAATATCTGTTAGAAGATGGCTAAATAACAAAGGGAAAATTTCATTTTAAGTCTTTACTTCAAATTGTGTCACGCATACTTTCTGGTTTCAACATACTGTTTACTTCCATGCCCAGATCCATCTTGACCTCAGAATCTTTCTTGACAATATATGCAATAATTCTTGCACAACACTGGCTTTTCTGTGCCTATACCTCATGGACTAGTCCTGGATGCATCCTGCAAGTCCCAATGGATAAATATTTTTGCCTCATACATGCTCACAGACATTAGAATTCCTGAAAACACCTCCACTATTTGTGTGTACATAGGTACCCACACAAACTTCATGTCACCTTATTTGACATCACTATTCTAACACAGTTTTACCTACAAATTCATGCTCTGATACTTTTATCTTTGTCACCACTCTTAACATTTTTAACAGCACCAGCAAGAACTGTTTCAACACTCCAGTCCTACTCCCTTCTCCCAGCCTACATCCCAATTACCCTGCCCTCCACCTCCAATAGATTCTGTGTTGCCAGCTTCATCCCTCATGCAAATTAGACTCAGGATTTAGAGATGAATGTGGATCACCTTAACATCCATGCTACTTCTAATGGAAGAGTGAAGACATACAATGAAATCCAGGCAAACAGTGAAGGCTGATTTAATCTCAGCTATTCCTCACTGCTGAAGCTAGGCAGACCCTGGCGTGTCTCACAACTCTGTAGAGCCAACAGACATTAGGGTAGTTCACTTTTTCAAATATGCATTAAATCCTCTTGGCTTTATTGTTTTCAGTCATCTGGTAGGCACTTGTCCTTTTTGAATAAAGTCCCTATTCTTTGACACCTTTGGGCAGCACAGTGGGGTCATGTCTGCATTCAGACACTTGTCAAAACAAACTAAACTCTCACGTCTTCAGCTTATCCCTGGATGAATCCCCAGCCTGAGCAACCAGATCTGCTACAAATCCTGAAGGTATGAATATAGTTTGCTGACTTCTCCAAAATATTTTAATGGATCCAGGGCTCTTCATAATCTTAAAAGAGACCTAGTGAACAAGTGGGCCTGATGACAAGGCTTTGGTCCTTCAGGAGATACAGACAGTGGGAGGGCAGCTTGGAAGGTTGGACCCTTTGAATGAGAGATTAAATTAAATCAGCAAGGTAATGATCTTAGTAAAAAGATCTGACAGATCATTTACAAATGTCAATAGAATGCCCAAGAAACAAACATTATTTTGGTTGATTTCATTAATCTTGGACTAAGTTTTGCTTCCTAAGAGCCAGCAAAATTCAGAATGGCAAATACTTTATCCATATGACAGCACTGTAAGAAAATTGCCACTCAGGCTTAGAAAATGAACCTTTTCCATTTTCAGACATCCATTTATCCAGAGGGAGTCATGCAATATCTGAAATTAAATAGGCCTTATCTTGAAAAAAATCTTATTGAATCATAGAAGCTCTCAATACAGATTTAACCTTTGAAGAAACACTTTCTTTTCAAAAGGATTCAAATTGCCTTTTGCAAGGATAATTCTTGTAGTGACCCATAAAAATATTCCAGAGTTCTCTTATCAGAGTACCTAATGTCCTCTAGAATTTCAGCCCTTCCTATATAATACGTTAGTTCAAAGAACAGCATTTCACCTAAGAGCTATGACATCTAAAAATAAGTAATAAGATGTGCTAGTTATTATCTAGGTTTAACAAATCCAAACTTGATGACTCTTCCTTTATGACAGCATAATAACAGAAAACTCCTTCGAACAGTTATAAGATGCAGATACCAGGCTTTGACTTCCTGCAATATTATATTTCTAACTTTTACCTTTAATTAGGTTGTCTAAAGAAGAAAACAGTGCCTATACAGAAAAGATAATTCAAAATCAGAAACTGTGTATGATGTTTAGACCAGCAATATATGCTTAAGATTGTCCCAAATGAAGATGAGCATGGTGTGTCTTGCCACTCTCCTGCTAGTAGTTTGCTTCTCACCATTTACTGATACAGTCTAATTATTCAAGTTATGCAAGCTACTTCTCTTGGAGCTCTAACGCTCAGGAACTGAATTACTGTTGTGAATTGTTTGCAAATATTCATCCTTGATTTTCTTTGCTCAGTTTTAGCCTCCTATTCCTATTTTAATCTTCTCCCTTTACTCTCTTAAGTAGTTCTTGTAAAACATTACTACAGCTACACAGACAGTATTCTTTTACACAGAGCTGAGCAGGCAAAAAGTCACTCAAACCAGTGAGAACTACTTACACACTGTAATCAACAGCACAACTTGATTCACATTACTAGAGCTGGTCGACTCATTCAATATGAATAAGATACCTGACAAAGAAAGCACAGATTTGCAAATTGGCCATGATTACTATAGGTTTATGAGTGACTTCTTTAAAAAATTCAAATACAGATTTTAACCAAATTTTTCAGTAAGAAAACTATTCTCATTGACTATCTTTCATTTAAAGTTGTAATTACTGTCCTGTATTACACATATTTATGTATACACATATTTATGCTAAGAGAAACAACAATGTAAGGAATGCTAAAACATTCCTTAGGTAAAAATTTGTAAACGAGAACTCAGATGAAAACATATGGAACTTCCCACGAGTAAGATGCTGGTGCTTGTAGGCACCAGATTAAACAGGAAGCACTCCCTCAAGGTTATGAGAACCTGATAGTATTACAGTATAATCATCCTCTATGACATCATGTGTATAAAATACTGCTGCTGCTATCTTTGCCAACTGAAAAGGTGTGTACAGTGCAGCAATCTGCAGGTTTTGAGCACCATAAGTTGCCATCACTGCAAAATGAGTAATACCCCGGGACACACTTCTCCAAACCAGCATATACCATTTCAGCTGTTCACTTTATTTACTCACATTTACAAAATGAACAAGTATTCAAAATCTCCACCACACAGGCTGGCAGCAAAGACATTTCTATGTAATATCAAAAAGAGGCTCAAGACTTAAGGACAGTCCTCAGAAAAGCTGGAACTTGGGGCTCCTTGGGTCCATCTTAAATTTAGACCTTGTACTCCTGATTGTTACTGAACTAAGCATAAGCCACAAGGTACTGAGGAATCAATTAAGACCCAGCTGACTGTTTTTAATGTTTTTAAAGTATATCTGAACAGAAGCTTAGGTCATCTTTCATTTTCTCGTGTGTTCAAAGCACTCAGCCCATGAGTTCTAGGAAAAGGAATGTTTGAAGAAACAAGGGACTCAAAAAAAGTGAAGAACTTACCACCATGAAAGTGGCTGATGCTCTGCTTGTCCATCCTCCTGCTTTCTTTAGGACTCCTTATGCCCTCAGTTCCTTTACTCTAAAACTTGTTTCCTTGGATTTCACTCTGCCCAACCTTTTTCCTCTCACCTTCCCTCCTCAACATGAACCCTCTTCTACCATTCTCTACCCAACTACCCATATTTTGATTTTCTTGTCAAACTAGGTCAGCCCTGCAGCCATGTCCAGCAGAGCTTGGTGCACATTTTGCAGCTACAGGCTACTCTGTACATATCCAGCCAGTCACTGCAGTTGGTCCTGTGTCCTGGAGGATCCAAGATACTGCCAAGGACAACCAACCTCTTGCTAACTATTGACTCATAAAGCACCACAGGGTCCCTGATCCACAACCCTTTTAAGCTCAAAAGAATCACAGCTGAGCCTGAGAAACATTGATCTCTCTCTCAGCTGTGGCCAATAGCAGATGCATCAAAGAAACAAGATATCCTATACCAGTAAATATGCCAGAATTTGATGTGATCAGGTGGACAAATCTTACAGCTAAAAGCAGATTAAATTACTTATCTGAAAACAGGGTCTGAAAGTTCACCCTGCCTTGAAATACATTTCAGAAACATCAGGTCTGGAAAGAGCTCCACCCTGGTGGAGAAAATGAGAGAAAAGCTTCAGAGCACTACCATTCACACACATGTTTGGAAGGACAAGGATTTGTCAGAAGTGAGTCCTACCTGGGTTTTCATTATGAGCTACAAATTTACCTTCTCTGTAGTATCAATTACTGGACATGCTTCTACCACACTATTTCTAAAGCATCATTTGTTTCCTTTCTAAAGAGAACATCAGTTACTTGTTTCAGTTGTTTAAACCACAATAAAAAAATTCAGTCCACTGCTCTCACAGATTATCATTTACCTCTTATATCCCCCTTACCTTCTCACATTCCCATTTCTTCATAAATGAAGCCACCAGAGCCAAAGTACTACGAGCATATATTTTAATTGTTCATTTCTGTTTTGTCTTCAGAGACACTCCAGAAAAACAATTGATAACATTTTTTTCTTGTTGAAAATTATGTTTTAATCTTCATTTGTCTTTAATTTGTGGCACTTCAGATGAGTAGCATTTAACAGCTCTCTGAGACACTGTGTCAAAGGCCTTTGAAAGCCCAAATAAATAAAATAAATAATTCCTTCATATTAGCCTCCAGGGCTCAAGAGGAGTTAAATCTCCTCAAAATTTTAAGAACTGAAGGCACTTCTTCATGAATTTAATTTTCATAAGAAAATTTCAGATATCTCTTCAAGTAATATTTTAAAACAGCAAAGAATTGTTGCCTTTCCAACTCCATTCCCACACAATAAACTCCTAAAGGTAACTGGGTGATAACAGTGTGACCTGATACTGATACAGTGCTATACTTCTACATTTTTCACTATTAATATTTCTAATATACTTTTGACTCCTCACATACCATCACAGGCAGAAAAGTTCTTTACTT